>NC_053024.1:159398544-159421257 GCF_003073215.2 Triticum urartu
TGACGGTCCATGGGGTTTGCCCAGTATCTATAATAATAAGAATGCGGCAATTGCTAACATGATTCGGACGGACTATAGCTTCGCTACCGATGAGAAAGTCTCATCGTAGTCAACCCCTTGAACTTGTCGATAACCCTTAGCGACAAGCCGAGCTTTATAGATGGTCACATTACCATCCGCGTCTGTCTTCTTCTTAAAGATCCATTTATTTTCTATGGATCGCCGCTCAACGGGCAAGTCAGTCAAAGTCCATGCTTCGTTTTCATACATGGATCCTATCTCGGATTTCATGGCTTCCAGCCATTTGTAGAAATCCGGGCCCGCCATCGCTTCTTCATAGTTCGAAGGTTCATCGTTGTCTAACAACATGATTTCCAAGACAGGGTTGCCGTACCACTCTGGTGCGGAACGTGTCCTTGTGGACCTACGAATTTCAGTAGGAGCTTGATCAGAAGTATCTTGATCATCATCATTAACTTCCTCTCTAGTCGGTGCAGGCACCTCAGGAACATTTTCTTGAGTTGCGCCCTTTTCCGGTTCAAGATGTAATACTTCATCAAGTTCTACTTTCCTCCCACTAAGTTCTTTCGAGAGAAACTCCTTCTCTAGAAAGGACCCATTCTTGGCAACAAAGATCTTGCCTTCGGATCTGAGGTAGAAGGTATACCCAACAGTTTCTTTAGGGTATCCTATGAAGACGCATTTTTCCGACTTGGGTTCGAGCTTTTCAGGTTGAAGTTTCTTGACATAAGCATCGCATCCCCAAACTTTCAAAAACGACAGCTTAGGTTTCTTCCCAAACCATAATTCATACGGTGTCGTCTCAACGGATTTCGACGGAGCCCTATTTAAAGTGAATGCGGCAGTCTCTAAAGCATAGCCCCAAAAAGATAGTGATAAATTGGTAAGAGACATCATAGATCGCACCATATCTAATAGAGTACGATTACGACATTCGGACACACCGTTAGGCTGAGGTGTTCCAGGCGGCGTGAGTTGTGAAACTATTCCACATTTTCTTAAGTGTGTAGCTTTATAGATGGTCACATTACCATCCGCGTCTGTCTTCTTCTTAAAGATCCATTTATTTTCTATGGCTCGCCGCTCAACGGGCAAGTCAGTCAAAGTCCATACTTCGTTTTCATACATGGATCCTATCTCGGATTTCATGGCTTCCAGCCATTTGTAGAAATCCGGGCCCGCCATCGCTTCTTCATAGTTCGAAGGTTCATCGTTGTCTAACAACATGATTTCCAAGACAGGGTTGCCGTACCACTCTGGTGCGGAACGTGTCCTTGTGGACCTACGAATTTCAGTAGGAGCTTGATCAGAAGTATCTTGATCATCATCATTAACTTCCTCTCTAGTCGGTGCAGGCACCTCAGGAACATTTTCTTGAGTTGCGCCCTTTTCCGGTTCAAGATGTAATACTTCATCAAGTTCTACTTTCCTCCCACTTACTTCTTTCGAGAGAAACTCCTTCTCTAGAAAGGACCCATTCTTGGCAACAAAGATCTTGCCTTCGGATCTGAGGTAGAAGGTATACCCAACAGTTTCTTTAGGGTATCCTATGAAGACGCATTTTTCCGACTTGGGTTCGAGCTTTTCAGGTTGAAGTTTCTTGACATAAGCATCGCATCCCCAAACTTTCAAAAACGACAGCTTAGGTTTCTTCCCAAACCATAATTCATACGGTGTCGTCTCAACGGATTTCGACGGAGCCCTATTTAAAGTGAATGCGGCAGTCTCTAAAGCATAGCCCCAAAAAGAGAGCGGTAAATCGGTAAGAGACATCATAGATCGCACCATATCTAATAGAGTACGATTACGACATTCGGACACACCGTTAGGCTGAGGTGTTCCAGGCGGCGTGAGTTGTGAAACTATTCCACATTTTCTTAAGTGTGTACCAAATTCGTGACTCAAGTATTCTCCTCCACGATCTGATCGTAGGAAATTGATTTTCCTGTCACGTTGATTTTCAACCTCATTCTGAAATTCCTTGAACTTTTCAAAGGTCTCAGACTTGTGTTTCATCAAATAGATATACCCATATCTACTCAAGTCATCAGTGAGGGTGAGAACATAATGATAGCCACCGCGAGCCTTAACACTCATTGGACCGCACACATCAGTATGTATGATTTCCAATAAGTTGGTTGCTCGCTCCATTGTTCCTGAGAACGGAGTCTTGGTCATTTTACCCATGAGGCATGTTTCGCACGTGTCAAATGATTCATAATCAAGAGACTCTAAAAGTCCATCTGCATGGAGCTTCTTCATGCGTTTGACACCTATGTGACCAAGGCGGCAGTGCCACATGTATGTGGGACTATCATTATCAACCTTACACCTTTTGGTACTCACACTATGAATATGTGTAGCATTACGCTCGAGATTCATTAAGAATAAACCATTCACCATTGGAGCATGACCATAAAACATATCTCTCATATAAATAGAACAACCATTATTCTCGGATTTAAATGAGTAGCCATCTCGTATCAAACGAGATCCTGATATAATGTTCATGCTCAAACTTGGCACTAAATAACAATTATTAAGGTTCAAAACTAATCCCGTAGGTAAATGAAGAGGCAGCGTGCCGACGGCGATCACATTGACCTTGGAACCATTCCCGACGTGCATCGTCACCTCGTCCTTCGCCAGTCTCCGCTTATTCCGCAGCTCCTGCTTTGAGTTACAAATGTGAGCAACTGCACCGGTATCAAATACCCAAGAGCTACTACGAGTACTGGTGAGGTACACATAATTACATGTATATCACATATACCTTTTGTTTTGCCGGCCTTCTTGTCCGCTAAGTATTTGGGGCAGTTCCGCTTCCAGTGACCACTTTCCTTGCAATAAAAGCACTCAGTCTCGGGCTTGGGTCCATTCTTTGTCTTCTTCCCAGCAGCTTGCTTGCCAGGCGCGGCAACTCCCTTGCCTTCCTTCTTGAATTTCTTCTTACCCTTGCCTTTCTTGAACTTAGTGGTTTTATTCACCATCAACACTTGATGTTCCTTCTTGACTTCTACCTCTGCTGATTTCAGCATAGCAAATACTTCAGGAATGGTCTTTTCCATCCCCTACATATTGAAGTTCATCACAAAGCTCTTGTAGCTTGGTGGAAGCGACTGGAGGATTCTGTCAATGATCGCGTCATCCGGGAGATTAACTCCCAGCTGAGTCAAGCGGTTATGTAACCTAGACATAGTGAGTATGTGCTCACTGACAGAACTATTTTCCTCCATCTTACAGCTGAAGAATTTGTCGGAGACTTCATATCTCTCGACCCGGGCATGAGCTTGGAAAACCATTTTCAGCTCTTCGAACATCTCATATGCTCCGTGTCTCTCAAAACGCTTTTGGAGCCCCGGCTCTAAGCTGTAAAGCATGCCGCACTGAACGAGGGAGTAGTCATCGGTATGTGCCTGCCAAGCGTTCATAACGTCTTGTTCTGCAGGGAGAACAGGTGCGTCACCCAGCGGTGCTTGTAGGACATAATCTTTCTTGGCAGCTATGAGGATGATCCTCAGGTTCCGGACCCAGTCCGTGTAATTGCTGCCATCGTCTTGTGCGTGGTTTTCTCTAGGAACGCGTTGAAGTTGAAGACTACGTTGGCCATTTAATCTACAAGACATATTGTAAATATTTTAGACTAAGTTCATGATAATTAAGTTCATCTAATCAAATTACTCAATGAACTCCCACTTAGATAAACATCCCTCCAGTCATCTAAGTATAACATGATCCGAGTTAACTAGGCCGTGTCCGATCATCACGGGAGATGGACTAGTCAACATCGGTGAACATCTTCATGTTGATCGTATCTTCTATACGACTCATGCTCGACCTTTCGGTCTTCTGTGTTCCGAGGCCATGTCTGTACATGCTAGGCTTGTCAAGTCAACCTAAGTGTTTGCATGTGTAAATCTGTCTTACACCCGTTGTATGTGAACGTTAGAATCTATCACACCCGATCATCACGTGGTGCTTCGAAACAACGAACTGTCGCAACAGTGCACAGTTAGGGGGAACACTTTCTTGAAATTATTATGAGGGATCATCTTATTTACTACCGTCGTTCTAAGTAAACAAGATGCAAAACATGACAAACATCACATGCAATCAAATAATAATAGTGACATGATATGGCCAATATCACATAGCTCCTTTGATCTCCATCTTGGGGCTCCATGATCATCTTGTCACCGGCTTGACACCATGTTCTCCATCATCATGATCTCCATCATCGTGTCTCCATGAAGTTGCTCGCCAACTATTACTTCTACTAGTATGGCTAACTCGTTTAGCAATAAAGTAAAGTAATTTACATGGCGTTTCTCAATGACACACAGGTCATACAAAAAAAAAAGACAACTCCTATGGCTCCTGCCGGTTGTCATACTCATCGACATGCAAGTCGTGATTCCTATTACAATAGCCTGAACATCTCATACATCACATATATATCATTCATCGTTCATCACAACTTTGGCCATATCACATCACAAAACACTTGCTGCAAAAAAAGTTAGACGTCCTCTAATTGTTGTTGCAAGTTTTACGTGGCTGCAATAGGGTTCTAGCAAGAACGTTTTCTTACCTACGTGAAAGCCACAACGTGATTTGTCAACTTCTATTTACCCTTCATAAGGACCCTTTTCATCGAATCCGCTCCAACTAAAGTGGGAGAGACAGACACCCGCCAGCCACCTTATGCAACTAGTGCATGTCAGTCGGTGGAACCGGTCTCACGTAAGCGTACGTGTAAGGTTGGTCCGGGCCGCTTCATCCCACAATACCATTGAAGCAAAATAAGATTAGTAGCGGCAAGAAAGTTGACAACATCTATGCCCACAACAAATTGTGTTCTACTCTTGCAAAAGAACTACGCATAGACCTAGCTCATGATGCCACTTTTGGGGAACGTTGCAGAAAACAAAAAATTTCCTACGGTTTCACCAAGATCCATCTATGAGTTCATCTAGCAACGAGTGATCGGATGCAATCTACATACCTTTGTAGATTGCGCAGCGAAGCGTTTAAAGAACGGGAATGAGGTAAGTCGTACTACGACGTGATCCGATCACTATGCAAGCGCCGGACATGGCACTTCCGCATGTCCAACACACGTACGGAGCGGATGACGCTCTCCTTCTTGATCCAGCAAGGGGAAAGGAGAGGTTGATTGAAGATCCTAGCAGCACGACGGCGTGGGTGGTGGATGCAGGGCGTCACAGTAGCAGGGCTTCGCCGTGTACTACGAGGGAGAGAGGTGTAGCAGGGGAGAGGGAGGCGCCAGAGATGCAGGGTGCGGCTGCCTCCCTCCCCCCCCCCTTTATATAGTCCCCTAGGGGGGGCGCCGGCCCTAGGAGATGGGATCTCCTAGGGGGGCGGCGGCCAGGGCTGGAGTGGCGCCCAAGCCAAGGTGAGGCGCCCCCCCACCCCTAGGGTTTCAACCCTAGGCGCATGGGGTGGGCCTAGGGGGGCGCACCAGCCCACTATGCGCTGGTTCCCCTCCCCACTTTTGGCCCATGGGGCCCTCTGGGATGGGTGGCCCCACCCGGTGGACCCCCGGGACCGTTTCGGTGGTCCCGGTACAATACCGGTGACCCCGAAACTTGTCCCGATGGCCGAAACAGCACTTCCTATATATAATTCTTTACCTCCGGACTATTCTGAAACTCCTCGTGACGTCTGGGATCTCATCCGGGACTCTGAAAGACATTTGGGTTATTGCATATACATATCTTCACAGCCCTAGCGTCACCGAACCTTAAGTGTGTAGACCCTACGGGTTCGGGAGACATGTAGACATGACCGAGATTGCTCTCCGGTCAATAACCAACAGCGGGATCTGGATGCCCATGTTGGCTCCCACATGCTCCTCGATGATCTCATCGGATGAACCACGATGTCGAGGATTCAAACAACCCCGTATACAATTCCCTTCGTCAATCGGTATGTTACTTGCCCGAGATTCGATCGTCGGCATCCCAATACCTCGTTCAATCTCGTTACCGGCAAGTCACTTTACTCGTACCTCAATGCATGATCTCGTGACCAGACACTTGGTCACTTTGAGCTCATAATGATGATGCATTACCGAGTGGGCCCAGTGATACCTCTCCGTCACACGGAGTGACGAATCCCAGTCTCGATCCGTGTCAACCCAATAGACACTTTCGGAGATACCCGTAGTATACCTTTATAGTCACCCAGTTACGTTGTGACGTTTGGTAAACCCAAAGCACTCCTACGGTATCCGGGAGTTACACGATCTCATGGTCTAAGGAAAGGATACTTGACATTGGAAAAACTCTAGCAAACGAACTATACGATCTTATGCTATGTTTAGGATTGGGTCTTGTCCATCACATCATTCTCCTAATGATGTGATCTCGTTATCAATGACATCCAATGTCCATAGTCAGGAAACCATGACTATCTGTTGATCAACGAGCTAGTCAACTAGAGGCTTACTAGGGACATGTTGGTGTATGTTATTCACACATGTATTACGATTTCCGGATAACACAATTATAGCATGAATAAAGACAATTATCATAAACAAGGAAATATAATAATAATGCTTTTATTATTGCCTCTAGGGCATATTTCCAACAGTCACGAGCCTGGAGCGGTTGGATGCGCCTCCGAAGGAAGACCTCCAGCAAGTCCATGCCAGTCACGCCCTCGCGGACAAGCTGAACCACTCGACCGACCAACACTTTGACTTGGGCCTTTTCTTCCGGCGTCACTTTCAGAGAAGCAGATTTTTGAGCTCGGTCCAGAGAGAAAGGGGGAAGCCCAGTCGACTGTCCTGGGGTCGCCTGGTCTTTACAGTAAAACCAGGTCGCCTGCCAACCACGGACCGACTCAGGGAAAGTGATAGATGGAAAAGAACTTTTTCCCCTCGTCTGGATCGCAAGGCCCCCGCACAGCTGGATCACCTGCGTCCTTTCATCACTCGACTTGGCCTTCTTGACCGACTGGGAACGGCAAGTGAATATGTGCTTAAAGAGTCCCCAATGGGGGCGGCAACTCAAGAAACCCTCACACAAGGAAATGAAAGCAGCCAGATACACGATAGAATTGGGAGTGAAGTGGTGGAGCTGCGCTCCGAAGAAGTTCAGAAAGCTCCGGAAAAAAGGATGAGGAGGCAGAGAAAACCCACGATCGATATGGGTGGCGAGGAGGACACACTCACCATCAAGAGGTTGGGGCTCGACTTCTCTCCCCGGGAGACACGCAGCTTCGTGAGGAATGACTCCCCCCTCAACCATATCATCGAGATCTTCCTGCCGAATCACCGACGGCATCCAGTCGCCCTGGATCCAGCCTTTGGGCAGAGTGGTCGTTGAGGAAGATCCGCCCCAAGCGGACTTCTTCCCTTTCCCCTGCACCGCCGCCTTCTTCGCGCGCTCCAGAGCGGACGTCTTGTCCTTCACCATCGTCGCCGGCAAAGCTCGAACGGGCCTGCGGTGCTAGGGTGAGAGCAGAGGTGGCGGAGGACCTTGCGGAGGGAGAAGGAAAGGAGAGAGCACACTGTTTGGAAACCCCGAGCCGGCGGCTTATAAGAGGCCGCTTCCGAGTGGCTGACTGGTAGGCCCAGGCTATCCCGCCAAATCCCGCAGCAGACGCGCGCGCAGCACATGGCGAAAAAGGTGGCGCGGAGATCGAGGTGCTTCCGCCTTATCACATCCGATTACTGCGGCCGCTCCCGTCCCGCGCGCGGGTTGCAGAACAATTCGTCAGACAGAAGATCCCTTTTTACACCATCATTCGGAACTTCACAAGAGAGGAAATTCACTCGGCGAAAGGCCTGGAATGGATCAAGGCGACTGAAAAAGATTGACAGCGTCATCCATGACGATTGATCCAAAACAAGGCACTCATGTAGCATAAGGAACCAGTCGGAAAGATCCCCAACTCTTTTTCCCCACTCAAACCTCGGTCCATTCGGGGGCTAATGATAAGCTATGTACCTAGGGTAGGGGCACGGACCTGTCCAAAGAGCCCTACCCAAGGACATCCCTAGAAGAAGTCACCTTTCAATCGACTTGAAGGTATCCCACTCGACGGGTTCAAGACACTCGACCAAGAAGCTATCACTCGACCATGAAGCCAACCACTCGACTGCCAGGAGATCTAAAGTCACTCCGCAGGCAAACGGTCGGCTATTAAGTAGTCTTTATGGTCATTATAGCACTTTATTAGGGGCGTTACCAGTAACGCCCACCCTTAATGTACTTAAACCCTGCATTACTGAGGGCAGGAGAGGGCTGGCGAACTCTATATAAGCCACCCCCCTCCTCAGTATCAAGGGTTCGCACCCCTGTCATTCTCACACATATAATCCAGTAGACCGCCTCCGGGCACCGAGACGTAGGGCTTTTACTTCCTCCGAGAAGGGCCTGAACTCGTACATCTTCATGTGCTTACAGCTTCTACATAGCTAAGATCTAGCCTCTTCATACTTACCCCTCTACATCACTGTCAGACTTAGAACCACGACAGCCAGTTCTTCTTCGACCATGGCAGAGGTAAGCTGATGGTTCCTCTCCTCTTCTCTCTCATTCTCTATGTGCCCACATGGCCACTGATGGTGGTAAACTTCATTACTGTGCAACAGTAGACCATGGGCATTGTGTGCTTCCAAGATAATTCATTGGCTGTTACTTTGTTGTTGCATGGATCAGTTCTTACTGTGCGAACTAGTGGAACGTCTTACCTTGCTCAGGCCGACGGCTTCGTGTTAAATAGATGGGGCGCACCTCCCATAACAGCGCATACATGCGGTTTGGATTGCAATCTTGGAGATGAATAAAGGAGATAGAGATAAGAGGTTACATGAGATAAACATAAGATTCTAACAACCTAACTATCTCAAACTATCTCCTATGAGATGTGCCAGTCACCTATCGTGACATGTTGCATGTTTAACACCCTTCCTTAATCACAACTGCATTAAGTTGAGATTAGACTTGAAGTTTTCGAAGCTCTTGACGGACAATGCCTTTGTGAACCCATCTGCAATTTGTTCACTGGAATGCACAAACCGAATGTCAAGTTTGTTGGGGAACGTAGCAGAAATTCAAAATTTTCCTACGTGTCACCAAGATCTATCTATGGAGAGACTAGCAACGAGGGGAAGGAGAGTGCATCTACATACCCTTGTAGATCGCTAAGCGGAAGCGTTCAAGTGAACGGGGTCGATGGAGTCGTACTCGTCGTGATTCAAATCACCGATGATCCTAGTGCCGAACGCACGGCACCTCCGCGTTCAACACACGTACGGAACGGAGACGTCTCCCATGCCTTGATCCAGCAAGGAGGAGGGAGAGGTTGATGGAGATCCAGCAGCACGACGGCGTGGTGGAAGTAGCGGGATTCCAACAGGGCTTCGCTAAGCGCTGCGGGAGGAGGAAGATGTGTCACGGGAGGGAGAGGGAGGCGCCAGGCCTTAGATTGGTTTGCTCCTCCTTTTTCCCCACTATATATAGGGCCAAGGGAGAGGGGGAGGCGCAGCCCTTGCCCCTTCCTCCAAGGAAGGGTGCGGCCAAGGGTGGGGAGGAGTCCATCCTCCCCAAGGCACCTCGGAGGTGCCTTCCCCTTTTAGGACTCTCCCTTTTTCCCATCTCTTGGCGCATGGGCCTCTTGGGGCTGGTGCCCTTGGCCCATATAGGCCAAGGCACACCCCTACAGCCCATGTGGCCCCCCGGGGCAGGTGGCCCCACCCGGTGGACCCCCGGGACCCTTCTGGTGGTCCCGGTACAATACCGATGACCCCGAAACTTGTCCCGATGGCCAAAACAGGACTTCCTATATATAAATCTTTACCTCCGGACCATTCCGGAACTCCTCGTGACGTCCGGGATCTCATCCGGGACTCCGAACAACATTCGGGTTACCGCATACTAATATCTCTACAACCCTAGCGTCACCGAACCTTAAGTGTGTAGACCCTACGGGTTCGGGAAGCATGCAGACATGACTGAGACGTTCTCCGGTCAATAACCAACAGCGGGATCTGGATACCCATGTTGGCTCCCACATGTTCCACGATGATCTCATCGGATGAACCACGATGTCAAGGACTTTAATCAATCCCGTATACAATTCCCTTTGTCTATCGGTATGTTACTTGCTCGAGATTCGATCGTCGGTATCCCTATACCTTGTTCAATCTCGTTACCGGCAAGTCTCTTTACTCGTTCCGTAACACATCATCCCGTGATCAACTCCTTGGTCACATTGCGCATATGATGATGTCCTACCGAGTGGGCCCAGAGATACCTCTCCGCTTACACGGAGTGACAAATCCCAGTCTCGATTCGTGCCCACCCAACAGACACTTTCGGAGATACCTGTAATGCACCTTTATAGTCACCCAGTTACGTTGTGACGTTTGATACACCCAAAGCATTCCTACGGTATCCGGGAGTTGCACAATCTCATGGTCTAGGGAAATGATACTTGACATTAGAAAAGGTTTAGCATACGAACTGTACGATCTTTGTGCTAGGCTTAGGATTGGGTCTTGTCCATCACATCATTCTCCTAATGATGTGATCCCGTTATCAACGACATCCAATGTCCATGGTTAGGAAACCGTAACCATCTATTGATCAACGAGCTAGTCAACTAGAGGCTTACTAGGGACATATTATGGTCTATGTATTCACACGTGTATTACGATTTCCGGATAATACAGTTATAGCATGAATAAAGACAATTATCATGAACAAGGAAATATAATAATAACCAATTTTATTATTGCCTCTAGGGCCATATTTCCAACAAGTTGCTTCTGAGCAACTCTTTCTCTGACAAAATGAAAATCTATCTCAACGTGTTTAGTCCTGGCATGAAACACTGGATTAGCTAAGAGATCAGTAGCACCAAGGTTATCACACCACAGACAAGGAGCTTGTTTACTCTTTATACCAAGTTCCTTCAACATGGACTGAACCCACATGATTTCAGCTGTGGCATTTGCCAGAGCCTTGTATTCTGCCTCAGTACTGGGTCTGGAGACTGTGGCTTGTTTGCGAGCACACCATGATATCAAGTTGGATCCAAAGAAAATAGCAAAACCACCAGTGGATCGTCTATCATCAAGACAACCTGCCCAATCAGAATCAGAGAAGGCACTAACAAGTGTAGAAGATGATTTGCTGAAATTAAGACCCATGCTTAATGTGTTTTTGACATATCGAACTATCCTCTTTACAGCAGTTAAATGGACAGTTGTAGGTGCATGAAGAAACTGACAAACTTTGTTGACAGCAAAAGAAATATCAGGCCTGGTAAGAGTGAGGTATTGAAGAGCTCCTACTAGGCTCCTGTATTTTGTGCTGTCCTCTTGAGTTAAGAGAGTTCCTTGCGTGAGAGATAATTTTTCTGAGCTTGATAATGGAGTTGGTGTAGGTTTACAACCTTGCAAACCAGCTTTTCTTACCAAGTCAACTGCATACTTTTCTTGAGAGAGATGAAGTCCATCCTTGTGCTTCTTTACTTCAATCCCAAGAAAATAATGCAAGTCTCCAAGATCCTTCAAGGAAAAATCTGCACTCAAATCTTTCAACAGTCCAGTGATGGCTTCATTAGATGAGCTTGTTACAATAATATCATCAACATATATGAGGACAAATATGCATGTATTAGACTTGTTGTAGATGAACAGAGAGGTGCCAGACTTTGAGGGAACAAAACCAAGTGATTGCATTTTGTGACAGAGACAGGAATACCATGCTCTTGGTGCCTGTTTCAAGCCATAGAGTGCTTTGTCCAATGACATAAGAGGGTGCACTTTTATTTATAAACCGAGGAGGTTGTTTCATATATACCTCCTCTTCCAGAACACCATGAAGAAACGCGTTCAGTACATCAAGTTGCCTGAGACTCCATCCCCTGGAAATAGCAACAGACAAAACAAGACGGATAGTAGCAGCCTTAACAACCGGACTAAACGTGTCCTCATAGTCTATGCCATACCGTTGTTTAAACCCCTTTGCAACGAGCCTAGCTTTATAGCGATCAATGGTTCCATCAGATTTCCTTTTGATTCTGAATACCAACTTGCAATCAATTAAATTTTTACCCTGCTGTGGGGGAACTAAATGCCAGTTTTATTTTTCTTGAGTGCCATGTATTCTTTATTCATGGCATTCTTCCACTTTTCATCACCAAGTGCTTCCTCAAGCGTATGTGGTTCACCAGGTTCTCTGTCGAACAAACCATGCCATATTTGGTTATGTGTTTACAATTAACTGGATGTATTACCCCATGTTGTAGTCGTGTACGCCATGACGGTGGAGCAGCAGGATCACCAGCCACAGAGAATCCCGGGACAGAAACTCCTGTAGCAGAATCTGCTCCTGCCGGATCTTCTGTGACTATTTCATCATGTGCAGCTTCTCCAGTCGATGCAGAGGATCCCGGGGCCTCATCATTGGCTGATGATGACGCATCCACCTCGAAGCGGATGCTGGTCGAGCGCGTGGACGCGCTCGTGTGCGCGCTTGAGTCCGCGCCGGATCCCGCGTCAGGGCTGGGCCCCACACCTGGTGGGCGAACAGAGACG
Organism: Triticum urartu; assembly: GCF_003073215.2. Lineage (NCBI taxonomy): Eukaryota > Viridiplantae > Streptophyta > Magnoliopsida > Poales > Poaceae > Triticum > Triticum urartu. Next base: position 159,411,143 of record NC_053024.1, read on the forward strand.
TGCTGCTTGTACACGAGTGGCTGGTCGTGGAACCGCGCGCCGTCCTGGCGAGCCGCGTGCTGCCGCGTGCCAGACGAGGATTGGCGCGGGGGAGGACTCGGGCCGCCGCCACTGGAGGGTCGACGCGTGTCGCGTGCTGGGCTGGAGACAACGATGTGGTCGGTGTACGCTGGCGCTGGCGTGTCTACCGCGCCTGCCACTGCTGATCCTGAGGGGGATCGACTGGGCACCTGCTGCGGGGCCGATCCCGAGGAGGATTTCCCTCCCAAAACCGAACACATGGAATATGGGTCTGCCGGCGCATTTTTCAATGATTTCTGCATCGTTTTCGCTGTTTTCTCCTGTAACATCATAAGAAAACTCATGCACACCATTAGTAGCAGGATTAGTCAACAATTGATCATCATAATTCGGACCCCCTTGATCAATATTGGTGAGATGAGTTGGTAGAAGAAGAATTTCTTCTCGAAGGCGAGCGCCGGCGTTTGGATGTAGGGTGGCAAACGGAAACTTTTTTTCGTCAAAGACAACGTCACGAGATATATAAATGCGACCAGTGGATATATCTAAGCACTTGACACCTTTGTGTTGAGGGCTATACCCTAGAAAGACACACTGCTTGGAACGTAGCATGAGTTTGCATTTGTTGTATGGGCGAAGGTTGGGCCAACAAGCACACCCAAAAACACGAAGGGATTTGTAGTCTGGTTTTGTGTGAAGAAGTCTTTCTACTAGAGTTTCGTTGTTGATGACTCGACTAGGGAGCATATTAATGATATGAACAGCGGTGAGAAAAGCCTCATCCCAAAACTTGAGAGGCATGGAGGCCCTGCCAAGAGGGCGAGCCCAACTTCAACTATGTGCCTGTGCTTTCGTTCAGCAGAGCCATTCTGTTGGTGAGCATGAGGGCATGAAACGTGGTGTGATATGCCAAGTGTTTGGAAAAAGGAGTTTAGTTTTTCATACCCCCCCCAGTCTGATTGAACTGCAATAATTTTGCTAGCAAATTTTCGTTAAACCAAGGCTTGGAAGTTTTGGAAAACTTGGAAGACATCGGATCTCTTTTTGAGGAGGTAAATCCATACAAATTTGCTATAGTCATTTATGAAGCTTACATAATACTCGTATCTATCAATAGAAGTAGGGGCAGGACCCCACACATCAGAAAAAAATTAATTGAAGTGGTTTGGTAGAAACACTAGTAGATATTGGGTATGGTAATTGATGAATTTTGGCACATTGATAGGAATCACAAATAGTTTCGACATTCCGCTCACCAACAAATGGGAGTTTATTTTTCCTAAGTAATCTTTCAACTAAAGAAAAAGCAGCATGCCCTAATTGATCGTGCCACCGTGTTAACGAGACTTTGACAACACCATTGGCTTGTTTATTGAGTCTCCTAAGCTCCGGAATCAACGGGTAAAGCCCTCGAACACATCTACCTCGATAGAGAACCTTCTTCGTTGCCTGGTCCTTGATCAAAAAGAAGTATGGATGAAATTCGAGGAAAACATGATTATCAAGGGCAATTCTATGAATAGAGAGGAGACTTTTAGTGGAACTAGGAACATGCAAGATTTTCTTAAGATGAATTGGATGATGAGGGGTACAAAAATTAGAATGACCAATGTGACAAATCTGCATACCTTCCCCACTCGCCATGTGGATGTGATCTTTGCCACGGTACTTCTCCTTCATCGTGACCTTCTCAAGTTCATTGGTTATGTGATTAGTAGCACCACTATCAACATACCAATTTGTGTTGACGCCGTAGGATCTATCAGCCACGGAGACCACCTTTTCTTCATCTTGGGAGTCATCGTCATCTTCATCGTAACGATACCAACAGTCCTTCGCGGTGTGCCCTAGCTTACCACAAATTTGGCAGCGGGGCGTCTCTGAGCGGGCCTGATTTGGGCCATCACCACGACGGCCGCGGGATGCACCGGAGCGGCCATTGGAGTTGCCGCCGCCACTGTTGCCGCCACCACCTGCTGCGGGAAGAGCCACGACCACGTGAGCCACCACCACGGTCGCGGACCGCAGCGTTGGCAGAGGAGCGGAAACCGCCGCCCGAGTGGTTGAACTGGGGAATGCGTTGATCGAAGTTGCTGAGTATGGCGTAGAGCTCAACGAGGGAGACCGGCATGATGCGGGCATCGAGGGCGGACACGAGGGGCTGGTAGTCGACGTCGAGGCAGTGGATGATGTAGGAGATGAGCTCGTCGACTTGGATGGCCTTCCCGGCAGCCTCAAGCTCATCGGCGAGGCCGCGGAGAGAGGCGAAGTAGGCGGCGACCGTTTGGTTGCCCATCTGGGCGTTGATGAGCGCCGTCCTGATGTTGTTCACACGGCTCATGGACTGTGACGAGAACATACCTGCCACCGTGGTCCTGAGCACGAGCGACGTGGTGACTGTGGTCACCATGACGAGCACCTCCTTGGAGAGGGTACTGAGCAAGTAGCCCAACACCTGCTGGTCCTCCCTGACCCAGATCGGGTGGGCTCAGAGCTTTCTTTGCCATCCTTGTCCTTGGTGACATGAAGCCTGGCTGGCTTCGGCGTGGTGTCGTCGACGTAGCCGAAGACACCGGCGCCACGCAGATGGGGAGTGACCTACGTGCGCCATAGCACGTAGTTCGTGCGTGTTAGCTTCTCAGTGACCTGTCCATTGAGGGTATGTTGGGAGGCGCGGGAGGAGGAGGAAGACATCAGGTAGATGGGATCTCAGTAGATGGGAAGAGATGGGGCTCTGATTACCATGTGCGGCAAAATTTTGTGTTTTGACCCTTTTGTGAAACAAAATCAAGATCTGACCCCAGTTTGAAACGTTTTCGAGATCTAACCCTTTTGCTACCGCCGGACCCTCAGGTGGTAGGGTTGCACAGTCTACCACCGGAGGTTCCGGCGGTAGGTGTGCCTGACGGCCGTCAAACCATTAACGGCTGCTTACGGACCTACCGCCATAGTCCACGGCGGTAGCCCACACAAACCTACCGCCGAGTGCCCTGGCGGTAGGTTATCATAGTCCGCATGAACTTAACTACTTTGATTTTGTCTTCAATTTTTTTTCCAGACATAAGAAACAATAAGCACAATTTCATAGACATAACATAGTTTGATCACATCCAAAAAGTTTTGCCATTACGGACTAAGAAACAAGTACCAAATAACATAGTTTGATCACATAACATAATTTAACCAAATAACATAACATAGTTCGAAGGCAACATAAGAAGTTTAACAAGTTCAACGGTCATCGACCACATAAAAGGTTTCATCCATAGGTAGCAATCAAACATGACGATCATCAACAGCCACACGCATATATAGTTTAGATGATATCGATGATGATCATCATCTTCAAGCCTTGACGGTTGGTGTTCCTAATAGTAATAAGGATGGCCTGTCCAACATGAAGATTCTTGTCAACAAGGAAGCTCTTCCACCCATCTGTGCTTAAATGTGTATGACCGTCCGTGTCCACGCCGTATGCACAAGTAGTGACGGGGCCCCTTGCGGTAAGGCGTATTCCAGCATAGCCTTCTTCATCAGCCTCGATGCCACAACTCTCAGATAGGCTCTTTGGCAATTTCTGAATAAGAAAAACATATCAATTAATAAGTATGGATTATCTAAACTATTAATAATTCCTTGGATTCTACACTAATAACATACCATGACATGTTGATCGATCATGGTACTTGTCAGACGGGTCACGAATGGCGCCCCGATCAAGTCAGCACGTGGCAGAAAGTTGTCCCATAGGTTGCACACCTCCTGTTCGCTCAGCCTCACTCTTTGAGCACAGATGGCTTCCTCAAGTGGGTCTTCATAGTCATCATCCTCATCAAGTGGTGGTGGTGGTGCCATGTTCCTTATATAAGCATTGATTGGATAAAGTTAATTAAATATCAATATTTGTTCTAATGCAAGCAAAACAAATATCTACAATATTCACACAATAAATCATCACATATGGCTATAAGAAAGACTAAACCTAGGGTTCATCTAGGTTGGAGGGTTCATCTAGGTTCTAGGGTTCATCATATAACCTAGACAGGGTTCCTCATATGGCTATAAGAAAGACTAAACCTAGGGTTCATCTAGGTTCTAGGGTTCGTCTAGGTTCTAGGGTTCATCTAGGTTCTAGGGTTCATCTAGGTTCTAGGGTTCATCATATCAACTAGAGAGGGTTGCTCGTATGGCTATAAGAAAGACTAAACCTAGGGTTCATCAACTAGGTTCATCACATTGCAATCATCTAGGTTTAGGGTTCACCATATCAACTAGGGAGGGTTCCTCATATGATTGACTCAAACTAATTGGGGGTTTGGAGGAGCTTACCTTCCTCTTTCCGTAGCCATCTCGATCCGCAAAATCCGTAAATCAACGACGAAGATCGGAGTGGGGAAGTGGAGGAGATGAGAAAATGGGCGAGAGGAAGAAGAAGGCGGCTGGGTGGGTGGGGATTAGGGGTTGGGGTGGAGTGGGCGGGCGGCTGGGTTTATAAATGCCCAAAGCCTACCGCCATGGGGCGCGGCGGTAGGAGACCACACCCTACCGCCATCAGGCCCGACGGTAGGATGCCTCCCCCCACGCCCCACTTCTGTGACCAAAAAATCGAGCAGTGCAGCGGTAGGGTTGCGCAGCCTACCGCCGAGGGCCTGGGCGGTAGGGTGTGGTCTCCTACCGCCGCGCCCCATGGTGGTAGGGTGCCTTTGTGTGGATTTTTTGCACCTTCTAAATTCTTTTGTCTTCAATTTTGGCATACAACATTTAAACAGCATATGTATGACATATAAAGCACACAATGTATGATATATGATGCACACACCACAAATCTATAAATAAGGTAGGTTCGATACACCACAAATCTATAAATAGGGTAGGTTCGGTACATAGAAATTCAACGAAACAGTTTCACGAGAAAATTCATATGGTTCACGAAGCAAATAAGCAAGTTTTTAGTTCAACGACACGGCAGCAACTTCAGTCCTTCCTTCCCCTCTTTGACTTTCGGTCCTCGTTATCCTTGGATCGCTTCTCGGCCGCCGTCTTCTTGCGGGCCGCCGGACGTGCTTTCTGAAATGGGGATGGACTCTTCCAGTCCTTCTTCGGCACATTCCTCTTCGCACGCTGGGTTGGCTGAGTTGGTGGAGGTCCATCATCATCGTACTCTTCCTCCTCCTCCTCATCCTCATCCTCATCGTGCTCTTCCTCTTCCTCACCATGTTCTTCTTCTGCGCCCTCTTCTTCTGCGCCCTCTTCTTCATCTTCCTCTGCATCATCATCGTCGTCGTTCTCCTCCTTGTCATCTTGACCCGCCCTAGACGACGAGGCTGCATGGCTCGATGAAGCGAGGCTACGCATTGGTGCAGGAGGAAAAACATCCTCGGTGTTTGTAGCGCACCCAAGCAGGCCCACAAGCCGGCGTGCTTTGTTGACGTATTTCTGCAATGATAACGGAAGAATATGTTAACTTCTCGAATGTCCAATGAGAACGAAAATGAACTCCGTATTACCTTCACCGTTTCCCTCAACTTGTTCTCACTAGCTCGAGTGCCAGGGACACCACTAAGCGCATCAGAGGCATGAAAAATGCTTTTGTTCAGCTCCGAAGACTGCAAAGTAGTAAAATGAGTCAATAGCATGAAAAGCTGATTTCATCCAACCGTGGGTTCGAAAGAGGTAAAAACAACATACCACTCTGTTCATGAGGGGTTCGTACTCCCTAAACCCGCCTTGAAGTTGTCTGATGCTCTCGTTGTAGGTTTCATTCTCCGAGGCGTCATCGAACAGGTCTTCGGCATCTGCTGTCGTCCACTGGGGCCTCAGACGCAGACGATGCTTGATGCCATCATTGTACCACAACATGTGATCCTCGTACGCGTCCCAGTCAATCTCTCTCCTCTCCGTGTCTTTGCGTCCTTTCCACTCGTTCCATTCCTTCACGTATCTCACATGTTCAGCTTCCCAATCCGTGATTGATTGATTGTTCTTCCTACTCTTTCTGCAATGCATAAGAAAGAATGTAAAACACCCTTCTTTTATGAATGTAAAGCATGAAAACAATAACTTAGAATCGATGAGGACAGCTTGTGGTACTCACTGGTGTAGGTCGTAGCCACTGGTATCGTGGCCGGCTGGTGGTGTGTGTTGCGCCTTACCAAATTGTGCGGCAACGCGCTGTGGCAAGTTGTACTCCACGGCATAGACACAAATCATGGGCACGATGCACTGGAAGAGAAGCCGGTCCTTCTTGCACATTCTGTTCAGCTCGAACCCCCACTCTCGATCATCACTGTACGGCCGCCAAGTAACCTATAACCAAACAGTGGTAAGCTCAAGTGAAAGTGTTATCGAAACAATGGTAAGCTCAAGTGAAAATGTAGTTCTTATACCTGGAAAGGCGTGAGAGCATCAAGCTCGTTGCTGAAGACCTTGTACAAGGCCTTCGATTCGCCCGTGTAGACACGCACCACGTCCCCAGCGTATGCGACGGTCGGGTACCAATCATCTTCGTCATCTCCGCCATAGTCCGTCCATGCACGCGAGCGCATCTTCTCCGTACGGCCCACCAGGATTCGCTCCCACATCCAAATGGAGAGGCCCCATACACATCCACACATACCGGATGTGACTTCCGCTCTCTGGGTCACGTCGTCAAGCTACAAACCAAGTATAGATGATATGATGTCCAAATGTAAAGCAACACACGTCTGCTATTTGAAAGAAAGTGATATTCACTTACCGAACGGTATAGGTAGGCAAGTCCGGCGCCCCCCCCCCCAGCTGTACCCCGCATCCCAGTCCTTCAGGAAGTCGAGATACATCCATAGGGTAGAGTTCCCGGAGCAGTCGGGAAACACTACCTCCGTGAGAATGTACCACAGGTAGGCCCTGGCGTACTGCTCCACCACCCGGGGCTCAGCATCTTCCGGGCACTTGATCCGGTGCTCGAGGAGCCATGGCAGTGGTATGCCGGAAGTCTGGTTGCTCTAGCGCGGGGGGGGGGGGGGGGGGGGGGGGACAGTCGCCGATGAGGCTGACAACCCTCTCGGGCCAGTTCGCCCTCTCCACTGTTCCTGTGAGAGGACGACCCTCCAGCGGTAGTGCTGTAATCATCGCCCAATCCTCGAGGGTCATGGTCATCTCCCTGCATGGAAGATGAAAGCTGTGCATCTTTGGCCGCCACCGGTCGATCAAAGCCGTGAGAGCTGAGTGAACGAGCATCGGCGGCTTACGCTTGAACTGCAGGACGAAACCCAATAGTCGGGCTCTCCTGAAGAACGGTGCGTACCAATCTTCATACTCCATGTTAACCGTCGTCTTGCGAGCCCTCATCCATAGTGGCGGCAGCATCTGCAAAAATCAATAACCAAAGCATAATTAGCATGGACATAATAGTTAGCAACTTGTTTTCATCAATTTCGAAAGATTTGGTTTAAAATGGTAATTACCACTCCATTCTCAATGAAACGGGCACGGTGATGCTTGTCGAACCTAGGGTCAAGCATTGTGTACTTCATGCCGATGTCGTCCGCAAGAGGTGGCCTCCTAAAAGAATTGCATAAGCATATCAAAAGATTTTTCAACATGAACTATAGTTCAACTTTAACTAAGAAACACATCGATGCATAACAAAAATTAATCACATCCAACAGAACCCATGAGTTCAATCTTTGAATAATCATATATCAAGATTATTATGAACATGAACTAAATACAATAGATATATAAAAGAACTAAATAAAATACTTTTATGAAGATGCAATCACCATGGTTTCAATGCATCATAACACATATTTCTCCAACAACATCCAACATGCATAATCTCATTTTTTTCTTAAAAAATGAACTAGGGTTCGGCTTGAGGATTCATATACTACATATAACAAATATATCAAATATTCATCTCCAATATTCATCATACACTACATCCAATACTTGCATCATAGCATAGGAACATGCATCATCCATCATATAAAAAACCATTCAAATCAATTATGAACTAGGGTTCATCTTAACACAACCATACCAACTCTTCAATATAGTTCAAATCTAACACAATACAACATCTAGAATCAACCTAAATCAATCCTAGCATTAAAAAAATCAAATAGGAGTGATTTCAATCGAATAATGCGACGAATCGAAAGGTGTTTGGTTAAAACTTATTGGAGGGATTGAAAGAGCTTACTTTTCTTTCTTCGGGGCCATCTCGATCCGCAAATTCCATCAAGAAACGAAGAAGATCGGAGGGGGAGTGGAGGGGATAAGAGGGGATGAGAGAGGGCGACTATGAGCAAACTGCTCTGTGCTTCGTGGTGGGGCGGCTGGGTGGGGGGAGAAGGGGGTGGGGGCGGTCGACCCGCGGTTTTTATATGCCCACACCCTACCGCCAGTGTCTCCGGTGGTAGGTTCAGACAACCTACCGCCGGATGGAGCGGCGGTAGGGTGTGACGGAGGGGGCACATGTTGGGGAACGTTGCAGAAAACAAAAATTTTCCTACGGTTTCACCAAAATCCATCTATGAGTTCATCTAGCAATGAGTGATCGGATTGCATCTACATACCTTTGTAGATCACGCGCGGAAGCGTTCAAAGAACGGGGATGAGGAAGTTGTACTCGACGTGATCCAAATCACCGGAGATCCTAGCGCCGAACGGACGGCACCTCCGCGTTCAACACACGTACGGTCAGCATGATGTCTCCTCCTTCTTGATCCAGCAAGGGGAATGGAGAGGTTGATGATATCCAGCAGCACGACGGCGTGGTGGTGGATGCAGCAGTCACCGCAGCAGGGCTTCGCCGTTCTCTACGGAGGAGGAGGAGGTCTTGGAGGGGAGAGGGAGGCGCCAGGGGCATGGGTGCGGCTGCCCTCCCTCCCCCCTTCTATATATAGGGTCCAGGGGGGCGCCAGCCCTGGAGATCCAATCTCCCCCAAGGGGGCGGCGGCCCCTAGGGGGTGGAAGTGCCCCCCAACGCAAGTGGGGCGCCCCCCCACCCTAAGGGTTCCCAACCCTAGCGCAGGGGGAAGGCCCAAGGGGGCGCACCAGCCCACTAGGAGCTGGTTCCCCTCCCACTTCAGCCCATGGGGCCCTCCGGGATAGGTGGCCCCACCCGGTGGACCCCCGGGACCCTTCCGGTGGTCCTGGTACAATACCGGTGACCCCGAAACTTGTCCCGATGGCCGAAATAGCACTTCCTATATACAATTCTTTACCTCCGGACCATTCCGGAACTCCTCGTGACGTCCGGGATCTCATCCGGGACTCCGAACAACTTTCGGATTACTGCATATACATATCTCTACAACCCTAGCGTCACCGAACCTTAACTGTGTAGACCCTACGGGTTCGGGAGACATGTAGACATGACCGAGAATGCTCTCCGGTCAATAACCAACGGCGGGATATGGATACCCATGTTGGCTCCCACATGCTCCTCGATGATCTCATCGGATGAACCACGATGTCGAGGATTCAAGCAACCCCGCATACAATTCCCTTTGTCAATCGGTACGTTACTTGCCCGAGATTCGATCGTCGGTATCCCAATACCTCGTTCAATCTCGTTACCGGCAAGTCACTTTACTCGTACCGTAATGCATGATCCCGTGACCAGACACTTGGTCACTTTGAGCTCATTATGATGATGCATTACCGAGTGGGCCCAGAGATACCTCTCCGTCATACAGAGTGACAAATCCTAGTCTTGATCCATGTCAACCCAACAGACACTTTTGGAGATACCCGTAGTATACCTTTATAGTCACCTAGTTACGTTGTGACGTTTGGTACACCCAAAGCACTCCTATGGTATCCGGGAGTTACACGATCTCATGGTCTAAGGAAAAGATACTTGACATTGGAAAAACTCTAGCAGATGAACTATACAATCTTGTGCTATGTTGAGGATTAGGTCTTGTCCATCACATCATTCTCCTAATGATGTGATCTCGTTATCAATGACATCCAATGTCCATAGTCAGGAAACCATGACTATCTGTTGATCAACGAGCTAGTCAACTAGAGGCTTACTAGGGACATGTTGGTGTCTATGTATTCACACATGTAGTACGATTTCCAGATAACACAATTATAGC
>NC_053024.1:159422257-159482578 GCF_003073215.2 Triticum urartu
ACTAGCCTGTAGAGCTAGTTCAACTCTAGTGTAAAATTATTTGCACTAGCTTGTAGAGCTAGTTCAACTTTGGTGTCAAATTATTTATACTAGGTTATAGTGCTTGTTCAACTATAATGTAAAATTATTTGAACTAGGTTATAGAGCTAGTTCAACTCTAGTGTAAAAGTATTTGTACTGAGCTAGATCAACTCTAGTGTAAAATTATTTGTGCTAGGTTATAGAGCTAGTTCAACTTTAGTGTAAAATTATTTGTACTAGGTTATAGAGCTAGTTCAACTCTAGGGTAAAATTATTTGAACCAGCCTGTAGAGCTACTTCAACTCTAGTGTAAAATTATTTGTAATAGGTAATAGAGCTAGTTCAACTCTAGTGTAAAATTATTTGTACTAGGTTATAGAGCTAGTTCAACTATAGTGTAAAATTATTTAAACTAGTTTGTAGAGCTCGTTCAACACTAATGTAAACCGATTTGAACTAGCTTGTAGAGCTAGTCCAACTCTAGTGTAAAATTATTTGAACTAGCCTGTAGAGCTAGTTTAACTCTAGTGTAAAATTATTTGCACTAGCTTGCATAGCTAGTTCAACTCTAGTGTAAAATTATTTGTATTAGGTTATAGAGCTTGTTCAACTCTAGTGTAAAATTATTTATACTCGGTTATAGAGCTAGTTCAACTCTAGTGTAAAATTATTTGTACTAGGTTATAGTGCTAGCTCAACTCTATTGTAAAATTACTAGTACTAGGTTATACAACTAGTTCGACTCTAGTGCAAAATTATTTGAACTAGCGTGTAGAGTTAGTTCAACTCTAGTGTAAAATTATTTGAACTAGCTTCTAGAGCTAGTTCAACACTAGTGTAAAATTGTTTGTACAATGTTATAGAGCTAGTTCAACTCTAGTGTATAATTATTTAAAATAGCTTGTCGAGCTAGTTCAACACTAGTGCAAAGCTATTTGAACTAGCCTGTAGAGCTAGTTCAACTCTAGTTTAAAATTATTTGCACTAGCTTGTAGAGCTAGTTCAACTTTGGTGTCAAATTATTTGTACTAGGTTATAGTGCTTGTTCAACTCTAGTGTAAAATTATTTGAACTAGGTTATAGAGCTAGTTCAACTCTAGTGTAAAATTATTTGACCTAGCCTGTAGAGCTAGTTCAACTCTAGTGTAAAATAATTAGTACTAGGTTATAGATCTAGTTCAACTCTAGTGTAAAATTATTTGTACTAGGTTATACAGCTAGTTCAACTCTAGTGTAAAATTATTTGTACTAGGTTATACAACTAGTTCAACTCTGGTGCAAAATTATTTGATATAGCTTGTAGAGCTAGTTCAACTCTAGTGTAAAATTATTTGTATTAGGTTATAGAGCTAGTTCAACTCTAGTGTAAAATTATTTAAACTAGCTTGTAGAGCTAGTTCAACACTAGTGTAAAACTATTTGACCTAGCTTGTAGGCTGTAGAGCTAGTTCAACTCTAGTGTTAAATTATTTGAACTAGCTTGTAGAGATAGTTCAACTCTAGTGTAAAATTATTTGTACTAGGTTATAGATCTAGTTCAACTCTAGTGTAAAATTATTTGTACTAGGTTATAGAGCTAGTAAAATTATTTGTACTAGGTTATAGAGCTAGTTCAACTCTAGTGTAAAATTGTTTGTACTGGGTTATATAGCTAGTTCAACTCTACTGTAAAATTATTTGTGCTAGGTTATAGAGCTAGTTCAACTCTAGTGTAAAATTCTTTGTCCTAGGTTAGAGAGCTAGTTCAACTCTAGTGTAAAATTATTTGAACTAGCCTATAGAGCTAGTTCAACTCTAGTGTAAAATTATTTGTACTAGGTTATAGTGGTAGTACAACTCTAGTGTAAAATTATTAGTGCTAGGTTATACAACTAGTTCGACTCTAGTGCAAAATTATTTTACATAGATTGTAGAGCTAGTTCAACTCTAGTGTAAAATTATTTGTACTAGGTTATAGAGCTAGTTCAACTCTAGTGTAAAATTATTTAAACTAGCTTGTTGAGCTAGTTCAACACTAGTGTAAAACTATTTGAACTAGTTTGTAGGCTGTAGAGCTAGTTCAACTCTAGTGTTAAATTATTTGAACTAGCTTGTAGAGCTACTTCAACTTAGTGTAAAATTATTTGTACAAGGTTATAGAGCTAGTTCATTTCTTGTGTAACATAATTTGTACTAGGTTATACAACTAGTTAAACTCTAGTGTAAAATTATTTGATTAGCGTGTAGAGCTAGTTCAACTCTAGTGTAGAATTATGTGAACTAGCTTCTAGAGCTAGTTCAACTCTAGTGTCAAATTATTTGTACTATGTTATAGAGCTAGTTCAACTCTAGTGTAAAGTTATTTATACTAGCTTGTTAAGCTAGTTCAACACTAGTGCAAAACTTTTCGAACTAGCCTACAGAGCTAGTTCAACTCTAGTGTAAAATTATTTGCACTAGCTTGTAGAGATAGTTCAACTCTGGTGTAAAATTATTTATACTAGGTTATAGTAATAGTGCAACTCTAGTGTAAAATTATTTGACCTAGCATGTAGAGCTATTTAACTCTAGTGTAAAATTATTTGTACTAGGTTATAGATCTAGTTCAACTCTAGTGTAAAATTATTTGTACTAGGTTATAGAGCTAGTTCAACTCTAGTGTAAAATTATTTTTACTAGGTTATACAACTAGTTCAACTCTAGTGGAAAATTATTTGACATAGCTTGTAGAGCTAGTTCAACTCTAGTATAAAATTATTTGTACTAGGTTATAGAGCTAGTCCAACTCTAGTGTAGAATTATTTGTACTAGGTTATAGAGCTAGTTCAACTCTAGTGTAAAATTATTTGAACTAGGTTATAGAGCTGGTTCAACTCTAGTGTAAAAGTATTTGTACTGAGCTAGTTCAACTCTATTGTAAAATTATTTGTGCTAGCCTATAGAGCTAGTTCAACTTTAGTGTAAAATTATTTGTACTAGGTTATAGAGCTAGTTCAACTCTAGGGTAAAATCATGTGAACCAGCCTTTGAGCTACTTCAACTCTAGTGTAAAATTATTTGTAATAGGTAATTGAGCTAGTTCAACTCTAGTGTAAAATTATTTGTACTAGGTTATAGAGCTAGTTCAACTCTAGTGTAGAATTATTTGTACTAGGTTATAGAGCTAGTTCAACTCTAGTGTAAAATTATTTGAACTAGGTTATAGAGCTAGTTCAACTCTAGTGTAAAAGTATTCGTACTGAGCTAGTTCAACTCTATTGTAAAATTATTTGTGCTAGCCTATAGAGCTAGTTCAACTTTAGTGTAAAATTATTTGTACTAGGTTATAGAGCTAGTTCAACTCTAGGGTAAAATTATTTGAACCAGCCTTTGAGCTACTTCAACTCTAGTGTAAAATTATTTGTAATAGGTAATTGAGCTAGTTCAAGTCTAGTGTAAAATTATTTGTACTAGGTTATAGAGCTAGTTCAACTATAGTGTAAAATTATTTAAACTAGTTTGTAGAGCTATTTGAACACTAATGTAAACCTATTTGAACTAGCTTGTAGAGCTAGTCCAACTCTAGTGTAAAATTATTTGAACTAGCCTGTAGAGCTAGTTTAACTCTAGTGTAAAATTATTTGAACTAGCTTGTAGAGCTAGTTCAACTCTAGTGTAAAATTATTTGTATTAGGTTATAAAGCTTGTTCAACTCTAGTGTAAAATTATTTGTACTGGGTTATAGAGCTAGTTCAACTCTAGTGTAAAATTATTTGTATTAGGTTATAGTGCTAGTTCAACTCTATTGTAAAATTATTAGTACTAGGTTATACAACTAGTTCGACTCTAGTGCAAAATTATTTGAACTAGCGTGTAGAGCTAGTTCAACTCTAGTGTAAAATTCTTTGAACTAGCTTCTAGAGCTAGTTCAACTCTAGTGTAAAATTGTTTGTACAATGTTATAGAGCTAGTTCAACTGTAGTGTATAATTATTTAAAATAGCTTGTTGAGCTAGTTCAACACTTGTGCAAAGCTATTTGAACTAGCCTGTAGAGCTAGTTCAACTCTAGTGTAAAATTATTTGCACTAGCTTGTAGAGCTAGTTCAACTTTGGTGTCAAATTATTTGTACTAGGTTATAGTGCTTGTTCAACTCTAGTGTAAAATTATTTGAACTAGGTTATAGAGCTAGTTCAACTCTAGTGTAAAATTATTTGACCTAGCCAGTAGAGCTAGTTCAACTCTAGTGTAAAATAATTTGTACTAGGTTATAGATCTAGTTCAACTCTAGTGTAAAATTATTTGTACTAGGTTATACAGCTAGTTCAACTCTAGTGTAAAATTATTTGTACTAGGTTATACAACTAGTTCAACTCTGGTGCAAATTTATTTGACATAGCTTGTAGAGCTAGTTCAACTCTAGTGTAAAATTATTTGTATTAGGTTATACAGCTAGTTCAACTCTAGTCTAAAATTATTTAAACTAGCTTGTAGAGCTAGTTCAACACTAGTGTAAAACTATTTGAACTAGCTTGTAGGCTGTAGAGCTAGTTCAACTCTAGTGTTAAATTATTTGAACTAGCTTGTAGAGCTAGTTCAACTTAGTGTAAAATTATTTGTACTAGGTTATAGAGCTAGTTCATTTCTCGTGTAAAATTATTTGTACTAGGTTATACAACTAGTTAAACTCTAGTGTAAAATTATTTGATTAGCATGTAGAGCTAGTTCAACTCTAGTGTAAAATTATTTGAACTAGCTTCTAGAGTTAGTTCAACTCTAGTGTTGTGACGCCCCCGATTTGACCGTACACTAATCATGCACGCAAATGTGTACGATCAAGATCAAGGACTCACGGGAAGATATCACAACACAACTCTACAAATAAAATAAGTCATACAAGCATCATATTACAAGCCAGGGGCCTCGAGGGCTCGAATACAAGAGCTCGATCATAGACGAGTCAGCGGAAGCAACAATATCTGAGTACAGACATAAGTTAAACAAGTTTTCCTTAAGAAGGCTAGCACAAACTGGGATACAGATCGAAAGAGGCGCAGGCCTCCTGCCTGGGATCCTCCTAACTACTCCTGGTCGTCGTTTGCGGGCAGCACGTAGTAGTAGGCACCTCCGGTGTAGTAGGAGTCGTCGTTGACGATGGCGTCTGGATCCTGGGCTCCAACATCTGGTTGCGACAACCAGGTAGAAGGGATAGGGGAAAAAGAGGGAGAAAGCAACCGTGAGTACTCATCCAAAGTACTCGCAAGCAAGGAGCTACACTACATATGCATGGGTAAAAGTGTAAAGGGCCATATGGGTGGACTGAACTGCAGAAAGCCAGAATAAGAGGGGGGATAGCTAATCCTTTCGAAGACTACGCTTCTGGCAGCCTCCGTCTTGCAGCATGTAGAAGAGAGTAGACTGAAGTCCTCCAAGTAGCATCGCATAGCATAATCCCAACCGATGATCCTCCCCTCGTCGCCCTGTGAGAGAGCGACCATCGGTTGTATCTGGCACTTGGAAGGGTGTGTTTTATTAAGTATCCGGTTCTAGTTGTCATAAGGTCAAGGTACAACTCCAAGTCGTCCTGTTACCGAAGATCACGGCTATTCGAATAGATTAACTTCCCTGCAGGGGTGCACCACATACCCCAACACGCTCGATCCCATTTGGCCGGACACACTTTCCTGGGTCATGCCCGGCCTCGGAAGATCAACACGTCGCAGCCCCACCTAGGCACAACAGAGAGGTCAGCACGCCGGTCTAAACCTAAGCGCACAGGGGTCTGGGCCCATCGCCCTTAGCACACCTGCACGTTGCGAACGCGGCCGGAAGCAGAACTAGCCCCCTTAATACAAGAGCAGGCTTACGTTCCAATCCGGCGCGCGCCACTCAGTCACTGACGTCACGAAGGCTTCGGCTGATACCACGACGCCGGGATACCCATAACTACTCCCGCGTAGATGGTTAGTGCGTATAGACCAAATGGCCAGACTCAGATCAAATACCCAGATCTCGTTAAGCGTGTTAAGTATCCGCGAACGCCGACCAGGGCCAGGCCCACCTCTCTCCTAGGTGGTCTGAACCTGCCCTGTCGCTCCGCCACAAGGTAACAGTCAGGGGCCGTCGGGAACCCAGGCCCACCTCTACCGGGATGGAGCCACCTGCCCCTTCAGCCCCCATCTCCGAACAGTATCACAAGTAAGGTAAACTGTGTAAAGTATATTGTATATGCCCGTGGTCACCTCCCGAAGTGATCACGGCCCAGTAGTATAGCATGGCAGACGGACAAGAGTGTAGGGCCACTGATGGAACACTAGCATCCTATACTAAGCAGTAGGATAGCAGGTAATGGTAACAACAGTAGTAGCAAGGATAGGCTATGCATCAGGATAGGAATAACGGAAAGCAGTAACATGCTACACTACTCTAATGCAAGCAGTATAGAGAAGAGTAGGCGATATCTGGTGATCAAAGGGGGGGCTTGCCTGGTTGCTCTGGCAAGAGAGAGGGGTCGTCAACTCCGTAGTCGTACTGGGTAGCAGCGGCGTTGGTCTCGGTGTCTAGCGAGAGAAGAGGGGGAAGAAACAATAAATATAATGCAAACAAATGCATGACGATGCATGACATGACAAAGCGTGATGCTAGGTGTGCCCTAACGCGGTACGAGGTGGTACCGGTGAAGGGGAAAAACATCCGGAAAAGTATTCCCGGTGTTTTGCGTTTTCGGACAGATGAACCGGCGAGGAAAAGTTGCGTGTCCGCTATGTTGGGGATGTGTGGCGGACGAACGGATCGCGTATTCGGAATCGTCTCGTCGTCCTGAGCAACTTTCATGTACAAAGTTTTTCCATCCGAGCTACGGTTTAAAATATATGATTTTCTAAAGATTTTATTAATTTCTGAAATTTATTTAATTATTTAAATTAATTCAAAATTGTGTTTATGACATCAGCATGATGTCATGCTGACGTCAGCAGTCAACAGGGTTGACTGGTCAACCTGACCAGTGGGTCCCACTGGTCAGTGACACATTTTAATTAATCATATCTATTAACCTAATCAAGATTAATTAGGGGTGGGCCCCACTGTCATACTAATTAATTAGTTAACTAACAGTTTAATTAGTTTAGTTAATTGATTAGTTTAATTAATCAAAATTAATTAAGTTAATTATTTCTTTAATTAATTAGTTATTATGTATTTTTATCATATATATACTTTTTTTAATTCTCTTTCTTTTTTTTTCGTTCTGGGCGTGGGCCCTGGCTGTCATTGGCCCACAGGCCAACCGGGGCGGGTGCGGGCGGTGTGACGCTGCGGGCGCGGGCGCCCGGACTGGGTGCGGCCAGTCGGTGCCACGGCGAGGGGAGGACGGCGGCGCGGCGCCGGCCGGCGACGACATGGCAGCGGAGAGGCCACGGAGGGGCGAGGCTATGGTGATGCAGGCGGTGCCGGTGCGCCGGGACGGTGTGTCGGGGCGGACGAGGCGAGGCCGGGACGCGGAGGAGGCGAGGGCGCGCACGGGCGGCTGCGGATACGCACAGGGGAGGGACGGCGAGCAGCACTGCCGTGCGGCGTGGCCCGGCCAAGGAAGACGGGAGCGCAGCGCGGTCTTCGCGGGGGCGCACGGGAGCACGCATGCACGCGCTGGGTCGAGCAGGGGCGAACGGGGCGCGGGCAGCGCGCGTGCGGAGGCACGCCGGCCAAGGCGAGGCCACGGTGAGCAGGGACGCGAGTGCGTCGCGCACATGGGACGGCGTGGGCGCGCGTGCCGGCGTGGAGCTGCGGGACGAGGAAGCAGCCGGGGAGAGGGAGGGAGCGAGGAGACGAGCGTGGCGGCGGGGCTCACGTTGCTGGTAGGGGAGTGGCAGCGGGGGGTTGAGGAGGAAGACGGCGACGATGTCGTAGAGGAGGCAGGCCGGGGGGTGGAGGAAGCAGTCCGGCGGGGGGGAGCTCCGGGCGCCGGCGTCGGCGTCGACGTGCAGGGGCGAGGGGATCGGGAGTCCTCCTGATCCAGATCCAGCGGGGGGGGGGGTGGAGTGGGGCGAGTGGGTGGGTGTTTAGGTTAGGGTTCGGGTGAGGGAGTGGATAAGGAGGGGGGTTAGTGGGCCGGCCGGCTGGGCCTGGAGGGCGAATGGGCCGGTCCGCTGGGTCTGCTGACCCGGGGGGGTCTTCCTCTCTCTCCTTTCTTCCAATTTTAGTTTTAGTTTTTCTGTTTTGTTTTTATCTATTTGCTTTTCTGTTTTAAATCATTTTAAATTATTTAGACATTTTATAAAAATGTGTTTGCTGCACCATAATTACCTTTGTAATATTTGGCAACCACCGGACATTTTCGTTTCAATTTTTGAAAACTTTTATTGTCGACATTAATTTTAAATTTGAATTTGACGCGGTTTGAACTATGGACGTTTAGCAACAGCAATCGGGATGACGTGGCATGATTAGCGTGGGATTACTGTAGCTTGATTACCCGGGTGTCACAAGTGTAAAATTATTTGTACTATGTTATAGAGCTAGTTCAACTCTAGTGTAAAATTATTTAAACTAGCTTGTTGAGCTAGTTCAACACTATTGCAAAACTTTTTGAACTAGCCTGTAGAGCTAGTTCAACTCTAGTGTAAAATTATTTGCAATGGCTTGTAGAGCTCGTTCAACTCTGGTGTAAAATTATTTGTACTAGGTTATCGTGATTGTTCAACTCTAGTGTAAAATTATTTGAACTAGGTTATAAAACTAGTTCAACTCTAGTGTAAAATAATTTGACCTAGCCTCTAGAGATAGTTCAACTCTAGTGTAAAATTATTTGTACTAGGTTATAGATCTAGTTCAACTCTAGTGTAAAATTATTTGTACTAGGTTATAGAGCTAGTAAAATTATTTGTACTAGGTTATAGAGCTAGTTCAACTCTAGTGTAAAATTATTTGTACTGGGTTATATAGATAGTTCAACTCTAGTGTGAAATTATTTGTGCTAGGTTATAGAGCTAGTTCAACTCTAGTGTAAAATTCTTTGTACTAGGTTATAGAGCTAGTTCAAGTCTAGTGTAAAATTATTTGAACTAGCATGTAAAGCTAGTTTAACTCTAGTGTAAAATTATTTGAACTAGCTTGTAGAGCTAGTTCAACTCTAGTGTAAAATTATTTGTACTAGGTTATAGTGGTAGTACAACTCTAGTGTAAAATTATTAGTGCTAGGTTATACAGCTAGTTCGACTCTAGTGCAAAATTATTTGACATAGATTGTAGAGCTAGTTCAACTCTAGTGTAAAATTATTTGTACTAGGTTATAGAGCTAGTTCAACTCTAGTGTAAAATTATTTAAACTAGCTTGTGGAGCTAGTTCAACACTAGTGTAAAATTATTTGTATTAGGTTATAGAGCTAGTTCAACTCTAGTGTAAAATTATTTGTACTAGGTTATACAACTAGTTCAACTCTAGTGCAAAATTATTTGACACAGCTTGTAGAGCTAGTTCAACTCTTGTGTAAAATTATTTGTACTAGGTTATAGAGCTAGTTCAACTCTAGTGTAAAATTATTTGAACTAGCTTGTAGATCTAGTTCAACACTAGTTGAAAACTATTTGAACTAGCTTGTAGTCTATAGAGCTAGTTCAACTCTAGTGTTAAATTATTTGAACTAGCTTGTAGAGCCAGTTCAACCTAGTGTAAAATTATTTGTACTAGGTTATACAACTAGTTCGCGTCTAGTGCAAAATTATTTGACATAGCTTGTAGAGTTAGTTCAACTCTAGTTTAAAATTATTTGTACTAGGTTATAGAGCTAGTTCAAATCTAGTGTAAAATTATTTAAACTACCTTGTAGAGCTAGTTCAACACTAGTGTAAAAATATTTGAACTAGCTTGTAGGCTATAGAGCTAGTTCAACTCTAGTGCTAAATTATTTGAACTAGTTTGTAGAGCTAGTTCAATTTAGTGTAAAATTATTTATACTAGGTTATAGAGCTAGTTCAACTCTAGTGTAAAATTATTTGTACTAGGTTATAGAGCTAGTTCAACTCTAGTGTAAAACTGTTTGAACTAGCCTATAGAGCTAGTTGAACTTAGTGTAAAATTATTTGAACTAGCTTGTTGAGCTAGTTGAACACTAGTGCATGTTGGGGAACGTTGCAGAAAACAAAAAAAATTTCCTACGTTTTCACCAAGATCCATCTATGAGTTCATCTAGCAACGAGTGATCGGATGCATCTACATACCTTTGTAGATCGCGAGCGGAAGCGTTCAAAGAACGGGGATGAGGGAGTCGTACTCGTCGTGATCCAAATCACCGGAGATCCTAGCGCCGAACGGACGGCACCTCCGCTTTCAACACACGTACGGTCAGCGTGACGTCTCCTCCTTCTTGATCCAGAAGGGGGAAGGAGAGGTTGATGAAGATCCAGCAGCACGACGGCGCGGTGGTGGATGCAGCAGTCACCGCAGCAGGGCTTCGCCGAGCTTCTCCGAGAGGGAGAGGTGTAGCAGGGGAGAGGGAGGCGCCAAGACTTCAGGGTGCGGCTTCGCTCCCTCCCCCCTTTATATAGGCCCCCCTAGGGGGTGCGCCGGCCCTAGGAGATGGGATCTCCTAGGGGGGTGGCGGCCAAGGGGGTGGAGTGCCCCCCAAGGCAAGTGGAGGCGCCCCCTCCCCTAGGGTTCCCAACCCTAGGCGCATGGGGGGGCCAAGGGGAGGCGCACCAGCCCACTATGGGCTGGTTCCCTCCCCACTTCAGCCCATGGGGCCCTCCAGGATGGGTGGCCCCACCCGGTGGACCCCCGGGACCCTTCCGGTGGTCCCGGTACAATACCGTTGACCCCCGAAACTCTCCCGATGGCCGAAACTGCACTTCCTATATATAATTCTTCACATCCGGACCATTCCGGAACTCCTCGTGACATCCGGGATCTCATCCGAGACTCCGAACAACTTTCAGGTTACTGCATACTCATATCTCTACAACCCTAGCGTCACCGAACCTTAAGTGTGTAGACCCTACGGGTTCGGGAAACATGTAGACATGACTGAGACGACTCTCCGGTCAATAACCAACAGCGGGATCTGGATACCCATGTTGGTTTCCACATGCTCCTCGACGATCTCATCGGATGAACCACAATGTCGAGGATTCAAGCAACCCCGTATACAATTCCTTTTGTCAATCGGTACGTTACTTGCCCAAGATTCGATCGTCGGTATCCCAATACCTCGTTCAATCTCGTTACCGGCAAGTCACTTTACTCGTACCGTAATCCATGATCCCGTGACCAGACACTTGGTCACTTTGAGCTCATTATGATGATGCATTACCGAGTGGGCCCAGAGATACCTCTCCGTCATATGGAGTGACAAATCCCAGTCTTGATCCGTGTCAACCCAACAGACACTTTCGGAGATACCCGTAGTATACCTTTATAGTCACCCAGTTACGTTGTGATGTTTGGTACACCCAAAGCACTCCTACGGTATCCGGGAGTTACACGATCTCATGGTCTAAGGAAAAGATACTTGACATTGGAAAAACTCTAGCAAACAAACTATACGATCTTGTGCTATGTTTAGGATTGGGTCTTGTCCATCACATCATTCTCCTAATGATGTGATCTCGTTATCAATGACATCCAATGTTCATAGTCAGGAAACCATGACTATCTGTTGATCAACGAGCTAGTCAACTAGAGGCTTACTAGGGACATGTTGGTATCTATGCATTCACACATGTATTACGATTTCCGGATAACACAATTATAGCATGAATAAAAGACAATTATCATGAACAAGGAAATATAATAATAATCCTTTTATTATTACCTCTAGGGCATATTTCCAACAGTCTTCCACTTGCACTAGAGTCAATAATCTAGTTACATTGTGATGAATCGAACACGCATAGAGTTCTGGTGTTGATCATGTTTTGCCCTAGGGAGAGGTTTAGTCAACGGATCCGGGACATTCAGATCTGTATGTACTTTACAAATATCTATGTCTCCATCTTGAACATTTTCACGAATGGAGTTGAAGCGACGCTTGATGTGCCTGGTCTTCTTGTGAAACCTGGGCTCCTTGGCAAGTGCAATAGCTCCAGTGTTGTCACAGAAGAGTTTGATCGGCCCTGACGCATTGGGTATGACTCCTAGGTCGGTGATGAACTCCTTCACCCAAATTGCTTCATGCGCTGCCTCCGAGGCTGCCATGTACTCCGCTTCACATGTAGATCCCGCCATGACGCTCTGCTTGCAGCTGCACCAGCTTACCGCTCCACCATTCAACATATACACGTATCCGGTTTGTGACTTAGAGTCATCCAGATCTGTGTCGAAGCTAGCGTCGACGTAACCCTTTACGACGAGTTCTTCGTCACCTCCATAAACGAGAAACATGTCCTTAGTCCTTTTCAGGTACTTCAGGATATTCTTGACTGCTGTCCAGTGTTCCTTGCCGGGATTACTTTGGTACCTTCCTACCAAACTTACGGCAAGGTTTACATCAGGCCTGGTACACAGCATGGCATACATAATAGACCCTATGGCTGAGGCATAGGGGATGACACTCATCTCTTCTATATCTTCTGCCGTGGTCGGACATTGAGCTGAGCTCAATTTCACACCTTGCAACACAGGCAAGAACCCCTTCTTAGACTGATCCATATTGAACTTCTTCAATATCTTATCAAGGTATGTGCTTTGTGAAAGACCTATGAGGCGTCTTGATCTATCTCTATAGATCTTGATGCCTAATATATAAGCAGCTTCTCCAAGGCCCTTCATTGAAAAAATCTTATTCAAGTAGGCCTTAATGCTGTCCAAAAGCTCTATATCATTTCCCATCAAAAGTATGTCATCTACATATAATATGAGAAATGCTAAAGAGCTCCCACTCACTTTCTTGTAAACGCACGCTTCTCCATAAGTCTGCATAAACCCAAATGCTTTGATCATCTCATCAAAGTGAATGTTCCAACTCCGAGATGCTTGCACCAGCCCATAAATCGAGCGTTGGAGCTTGCACACCTTGTCAGCATTCTTAGGATCGACAAAACCTTCCGGCTACATCATATACAATTCTTCCTTAAGGAAACCATTAAGGAATGCTGTTTGACGTCCATTTGCCATATCTCATAATCATAGAATGCGGCAATTGCTAACATGATTTGGACGGACTTCAGCTTCGCTACAGGTGAGAAAGTCTCATCGTAGTCAACCCCTTGAACTTGTCGATAACCCATAGCGACAAGCCGAGCTTTATAGATGGTCACATTACCATCCGCATCTGTCTTCTTCTTAAAGATCCATTTATTTTCTATGGCTCGCCGCTCAACGGGCAAGTCAGTCAAAGTCCATACTTCGTTTTCATACATGGATCCTATCTCGGATTTAATGGCTTCCAGCCATTTGTCGGAATCCGGGCCCGCCATCGCTTCTTCATAGTTCGAAGGTTCACCGTTGTCTAACAACATGATTTCCAAGACAGGGTTGCCGTACCACTCTGGTGCGGAACATGTCCTTGTGGACCTACGAAGTTCAATAGCAACTTGATATGAAGTTTCATGATTATCATCATTAACTTCGTCTCTAGTCGGTGCAGGCACCTCAGGAACATTTTCTTGAGTTGCGCCACTTTCCGGTTCAAGAGGTAATACTTCATCAAGTTCTACTTTCCTCCCACTTACTTCTTTCGAGAGAAACTCTTTCTCTAGAAAGGATCCATTCTTGGCAACAAAGATCTTGCCTTCGGATCTGAGGTAGAAGGTATACCCAATAGTTTCTTTAGGGTATCCTATGAAGATGCATTTTTCCGACTTGGGTTCGAGCTTTTCAGGTTGAAGTTTCTTGACATAAGCATCGCATCCCCAAACTTTTAGAAACGACAGCTTAGGTTTCTTCCCAAACCATAATTCATACGGTGTCATCTCAACGGATTTCGACGGAGCCCTATTTAAAGTGAATGCGGCAGTCTCTAAAGCATAGCCCCAAAATGATAGCGGTAAATCGGTAAGAGACATCATAGATTGCACCATATCTAATAGAGTGCGATTACGACGTTCGGACACACCATTACGCTGAGGTGTTCCAGGCGGCGTGAGTTGTGAAACTATTCCACATTTTCTTAAGTGTGTGCCAAATTCGTGACTCAAATATTCTCCCCCATGATCTGATCGCAAGAACTTGATTTTCCTGTCACGTTGATTCTCAACCTCACTCTGAAATTCCTTGAACTTTTCAAAGGTCTCAGACTTGTGTTTCATTAAATAGACATACCCATATCTACTCAAGTCATCAGTGAGGGTGAGAACATAACGATAGCCACCGCGAGCCTCAACACTCATTGGACCGCACACATCAGTATGTATGATTTCCAATAAGTTGGTTGCTCGCTCCATTGTTCCTGAGAACGGAGTCTTGGTCATTTTACCCATGAGGCATGGTTCGCACATGTCAAATGATTCGTAATCAAGAGACTCTAAAAGTCCATCTGCATGGAGCTTCTTCATGCGTTTGACACCTATGTGACCAAGGCGGCAGTGCCACAAGTATGTGGGACTATCATTATCAACCCTACATCTTTTGGTATTCACACTATGAATATGTGTAGCATTACGCTCGAGATTCATTAAGAATAAACCATTCACCATCGGAGCATGACCATAAAACATATCTCTCATATAAATGGAACAACCATTATTCTCGGATTTAAATGAGTAGCCATCTCGAATTAAACGAGATCTTGATACAATGTTCATGCTCAAAGCTGGCACTAAATAACAATTATTGAGGTTTAAAACTAATCCCGTAGGTAAATGTAGAGGTAGCGTGCCGACGGCGATCACATCGACCTTGGAACCATTCCCGACGCGCATCGTCACCTTGTCCTTTGCCAGTCTCCGCTTATTCCGCAGCTCCTGCTTTGAGTTACAAATGTGAGAAACTGCACCGGTATCAAATACCCAGGAGCTACTACGAGTACTGGTAAGGTACACATCAATTACATGTATATCACATATACCTTTCGTGATGCTGGCCTTCTTGTTCGCTAAGTATTTGGGGCAGTTCCGCTTCCAGTGACCACTTCCCTTGCAATAAAAGCACTCAGTCTCGGGCTTGGGTCCATTCTTTGGCTTCTTCCCGGTAGCTTGCTTACCAGGCGCGGCAACTCCCTTGCCGTCCTTCTTGAAGTTCTGCTTACCCTTGCCTTTCTTGAACTTAGTGGTTTTATTCACCATCAACACTTGATGTTCCTTTTTGACTTCTACCTCTGCTGATTCCAGCATTGCAAATACTTCAGGAATGGTCTTTTCCATCCCCTGCACATTGAAGTTCATCACAAAGCTCTTGTAGCTCGGTGGAAGCGACTGAAGGATTCTGTCAATGACCGCGTCATCCGGGAGATTAACTCCCAGCTGAGTCAAGCGGTTATGTAACCCAGACATAGTGAGTATGTGCTCACTGACAGAGCTGTTTTCCTCCATCTTACAGCTGAAGAACTTGTCGGAGACTTCATATCTCTCGACCCGGGCATGAGCTTGAAAAACCATTTTCAGCTCTTCGAACATCTCATATGCTCCGTGTCTCTCAAAACGCTTTTGGAGCCCCAGTTCTAAGCTGTAAAGCATGACGCACTGAACGAGGGAGTAATCATCAGCACGTGTCTGCCAAGCGTTCATAACGTCTTGTTCTGCAGGGAGAGCAGGTACTTCACCTAGCGGTGCTTGTAGGACATAATCATTCTTGGCAGCTATGAGGATGATCCTCAGGTTCTGGACCCAGTCCGTATAGTTGCTGCCATCGTCTTTCAGCTTGGTTTTCTCTAGGAATGCGTTGAAGTTGAGGACAACATTGGCCATTTGATCTACAAGACATGTTGTAAAGATTTTTAGACTAAGTTCATGATAATTAAGTTCATCTAATCAAATTATTCAATGAACTCCCACTTAGATAGACATCCCTCCAGTCATCTAAGTATAACATGATCCGAGTTGACTAGGCCGTGTCTGATCATCACGTGAGACGGACTAGTCAACATCGGTGAACATCTTCATGTTGATCGTATCTTCTATACGACTCATGCTCGACCTTTCGGTCTTCTATGTTCCGAGGCCATGTCTGTACATGCTAGGCTCGTCAAGTCAACCTAAGTGTTTGCATGTGTAAATCTGTCTTACACCCGTTGTATGTGAACGTTGGAATCTATCACACCCGATCATCACGTGGTGTTTCGAAACAACGAACTGTCGCAACGGTGCACAGTTAGGGGAAACACTTTCTTGAAATTATTATGAGGGATCATCTTATTTACTACCGCCGTTCTAAGTAAACAAGATGCAAAAACATGATAAACATCTCATGCAATCAAATAATAGTGACATGATATGGCCAATATCATATAGCTCCTGTGATCTCCATCTTGGGGCTCCATGATCATCTTGTCACCGGCATGACACCATGATCTCCATCATCATGATCTCCATCATCGTGTCTCCATGAAGTTGCTCGCCAACTATTACTTCTACTACTATGGCTAACACGTTTAGCAATAAAGTAAAGTAATTTACATGGCGTTTCTCAATGACACGCAGGTCATACAAAAAATAAAGACAACTCCTATGGCTCCTGCCGGTTGTCATACTCATCGACATGCAAGTCGTGATTCCTATTACAAGAACATGATCTCATACATCACATATATCATTCATCATTCATCACAACTTTGGCCATATCACATCACAAAACACTTGCTGCAAAAACAAGTTAGACGTCCTCTAATTGTTGTTGCAAGTTTTACGTGGCTGCAAGAGGGTTCTAGCAAGAACGTTTTCTTACCTACGTTAAAGCCACAACGTGATTTGTCAACTTCTATTTACCCTTCATAAGGACCCTTTTCGTCGAATCCGCTCCAACTAAAGTGGGAGAGACAGACACCCGCCAGCCACCTTATGCAACTAGTGCATGTCAGTCGGTGGAACCGGTCTCACGTAAGCGTACGTGTAAGGTTGGACCGGGCCGCTTCATCCCACAATACCGCTGAAGCAAAATAAGACTAGTAGCAACAAGAAAGTTGACAACATCTACGCCCACAACAAATTGTGTTCTACTCGTGCAAAGAGAACTACGCATAGACCTAGCTCATGATGCCACTGTTGGGGAACGTTGCAGAAAACAAAAAAATTTCCTACGTTTTCACCAAGATCCATCTATGAGTTCATCTAGCAACGAGTGATCGGATGCATCTACATACCTTTGTAGATCGCGAGCGGAAGCGTTCAAAGAACGGGGATGAGGGAGTCGTACTCGTCGTGATCCAAATCAGCGGAGATCCTAGCGCCGAACGGACGGCACCTCCGCGTTCAACACACGTACGGTCAGCGTGATGTCTCCTCCTTCTTGATCTAGCAAGGGGGAAGGAGAGGTTGATGAAGATCCAGTAGCACGACAGCGTGGTGGTGGATGCAGCAGTCACCACAGCAGGGCTTCGCCGAGCTTCTGCGAGAGGGAGAGGTGTAGCATGGGAGAGGGGGGCGCCAAGACTTCTGGGTGCGGCTGCCCTCCCTCCCCCCTTTATATAGGCCCCCTTAGGGGGGTGCGCCAGCCCTAGGAGATGGGATCTCCTAGGGGGCCGGCGGCCAAGGGGGTGGAGTGCCCCCCAAGGCAAGTGGAGGCGCCCCCTCCCCTAGGGTTCCCAACCCTAGGCGCATGAGAGGCCCAAGGGGGGTGCACCAGCCCACTATGGGCTGGTTCCCTCCCCACTTCAGCCCATGGGGCCCTCCGGGATGGGTGGCCCCACCCGGCGGACCCCCGGGACCCTTCCGGTGGTCCCGGTACAATACCGTTGACCCTCGAAACTCTCCCGATGGCCGAAACTGCACTTCCTATATATAATTCTTCACCTCCGGACCATTCCGGAACACCTCGTGACGTCCGGGTCATCCGGGAATCCTTACAACTTTCGGGTTACTGCATACTCATATCTCTACAACCCTAGCGTCACCGAACCTTAAGTGTGTAGACCCTACGGGTTCGGGAGACATGTAGACATGACCGAGATGACTCTCCGGTCAATAACCAACAGCGGGATCTGGATACCCATGTTGGCTCCCACATGCTCCTCGATGATCTCATCAGATGAACCACGATGTCGAGGATGCAAGCAACCCCGTATACAATTCCCTTTGTCAATCAGTACGTTACTTGCCCGAGATTCGATCATCGGCATCCCAATACCTCGTTCAATCTCGTTACCGGCAAGTCACTTTACTCGTACCGTAATGCACGATCCCGTGACCAGACACTTGGTCACTTTGAGCTCATTATGATGATGCATTACCGAGTGGGCCCAGAGATACCTCTCCGTCATATGGAGTGACAAATCCCAGTCTTGATCCGTGTCAACCCAACAGACACTTTCGGAGATACCCGTAGTATACCTTTATAGTCGCCCAGTTACGTTATGACGTTTGGTACACCCAAAGCACTCCTACGGTATCCGGGAGTTACACAATCTCATGGTCTAAGGAAAAGATACTTGACATTGGAAAAACTCTAGCAAACGAACTATACGATCTTGTGCTATGTTTAGGATTGGGTATTGTCCATCACATCATTCTCCTAATGATGTGATCTCGTTATCAATGACATCCAATGTCCATAGTCAGGAAACCATGACTATCTGTTGATCAACGAGCTAGTCAACTAGAGGCTTACTAGGGACATGTTGGTGTCTATGCATTCACACATGTATTACGATTTCCGGATAAAACAATTATAGCATGAATAAAAGACAATTATCATGAACAAGGAAATATAATAATAATCCTTTTATTATTGCCTCTAGGGCATATTTCCAACAGTTACGCATACTGTCATCCATACGAGGTTTGGTAGTGACTTGATCTGAAGTTTCATGATCACTATCATAAGCTTCCACTTCAATTGGTGTAGGTGCCACAGGAACAACTTCCTGTGCCCTGCCACACACTAGTTGAAGAGACGGTTCAATAACCTCATCAAGTCTCCACCACCCTCCCACTCAATTCTTTCGAGAGAAACTTTTCCTCGAGAAAGGACCCGATTCCAGAAACAATCCCTTATTGCTTTCGGATCTGAGACAGGAGGTATACCCAACTGTTTTGGGTGTCCTATGAAGATGCATTTATCCGCTTTGGGTTTGAGCTTATCAGCCTGAAACTTTTTCGCATAAGCGTCGCAGCTCCAAACTTTTAAGAAATGACAGCTTAAGTTTCTCTAAACCATAGTTCATACGGTGTCATCTCATCGGAATTACGTGGTGCCTTATTTAAAGTGAATGTGGTTGTCTTTAATGCCTAACCCATAAACTATCGTGGTAATTCGATAAGAGACATCATGATATGCATCATATCCAATAGGGTGCAGTTATGATGTTCGGACACACCATCACACTATGGTGTTCCAGGCTGTATTAGTTGTGAAACAATTTCCACAATGTCTTAATTCTGTGCCAAACTCGTAATTCAGATATTCATCTCTATGATCATATCATAGATCTTTTATCCTCTTGTCACGACGATCTTTCAACTTCACCCTGAAATTACTTGAACCTTTCAATAATTCATACTCGTGATTTATCAAGTAAATATACTCAACATCTACTCAAATCATCTGTGAAGTAAGAACATAACGATATCCACTACATGCCTCAGCACTCATTGTATTGCACACATCAATATGTATTACTTCCAACAAGTTGCTTTCTAGTTCCATTTTACTAAAAACGAGGCTTTCAGTCATCTTGCCCATGTGGTATGATTTGCATGTCTCAAGTGATTCAAAATCAAGTGAGTCCAAACGATCCATCTGTATAGAGTTTCTTCATGCATATCTACCAACAAACATGGTTCGCATGTCTCAATCCTTTCAAAAATGAGTGAGTCCAAAGATCCATCAACATGGAGCTTCTTCATGCATTTTATACCGATATGACTTAAGTGACAGTGCCACAAGTAGGTGGTACTATCATTACTATCTTATATCTTTTGGCATGAACATGTGTATCACTATGATCGAGATTCAATGAACCATTCATTTTAGGTGCAAGACCATTGAAGGTATTATTCAAATAAACAGAGTAACCGTTATTCTCCTTAAATGAATAACCGTATTGCGATAGACATAATCCAATCATGTCTATGCTCAACGCAAACACCAATCTCGATGGTAGAGGGAGCGTGCGATGCTTGATCATATCAACATTGGAAACACTTCCAACACATATCGTCATCTCACCTTTAGCTAGTCTCCATTTATTCCGTAGCTTTTATTTCGAGTTACTAACACTTAGCAACCGAACCGGTATCTAATACCCTGGTGCTACTAGGAGTACTAGTAAAGTACACATTAACATAATGTATATCCAATATACTTCTATCGACCTTGCCAGCCTTCTCATCTACCAAGTATCTAGGGTAATTCTGCTCCAGTGGCTGTTCCCCTTATTACAGAAGCACTTAGTCTCGGGTTTGGGTTCAACCTTGGGTTTCTTCACTAGAGCAGCAACTGATTTGCCGTTTCATGAAGCATCCCTTTTTGCCCTTGCCCTCCTTGAAACTAGTGGTTTCACCAACCATCAACAATTGATGCTCCTTCTTGATCTCTACTTTTGTGGTGTCAAACATCGCGAATATCTCAAGGATCATCATATATGTCCCTGATATATTATAGTTCATCACGAAGCTCAAGCAGCTCGGTGGTAATGACTTCGGAGAACCATCACTATTTCATCTGGAAGATCAACTCCCACTCGATTCAAGCGATTGTTGTACTCAGACAATCTGAGCACAAGTTCAACAATTGAGCTTTTCTCCCTTAGTTTGCAGGCTAAGAAAATCGTCGGAGGTCTTATACCTCTTGACGTGGGCACGAGCCTGAAATCCCAATTTCAGCCCTCGAAACATCTCATATGTTTCGCGACGTTTCAAAACGTCTTCGGTGCCTCAACTCTAAACCGTTTAACTGAACTATCACGTAGTTATCAAAATTTGTATGTCAGATGTTCCCAGCATCCACAGACAACGTTCGAGGTTCAGCACATTAAGCGGTGCATTAAGGACATAAGCCTTCTATGAAGCAATGAGGACAATCCTCAGTTTACAGACCTAGTCCGCATAATTGCTACTATCAACTTTCAACTAAATTTTCTCTAGGAACATATCTAAACAGTAGAACTGAAGCGCGAGCTACGACATAATTTGCGAAGACCTTTTGACTATGTTTAGGATAATTAAGTTCATCTTATGAACTCCCACTCAGATAGACATCCCTCCAGTCATCTAAGTGATTACATGATCCGAGTCAACTAGGCCGTGTCCGATCATCACGTGAGACGGACTAGTCAACATCGGTGAACATCTTCATGTTGATCGTATCTACCATACGACTCATGCTTAACCTTTCGGTCTCTTGTGTTCCGAGGCCATGTCTGTACATGCTAGGCTCGTCAAGTCAACCTAAGTGTTTTGCATGTGTTCTGAGGCCATGTCTGTGCATGCTAGGCTCGTCAACACCCGTTGTATTCGAACGTAAGAATCTATACACCCGATCATCACGTGGTGCTTCGAAACGACGAACTTTCACAATGGTGCACAGTTAGGGGGAACACTTTCTTGAAATTTTAATGAGGGATCATCTTATTTACTACCGTCGTTCTAAGCAAATAAGATGTATAAACATGATCAACATCACATGCAATCAAAAGTGACATGATATGGCCATCATCACTTTGCTCCTTTTGATCTCCATCTTCGGGGCTCCATGATCATCATCGTCACCGGCATGACACCATGATCTCCATCATCATGATCTCCATCATCGTGTCTCCATGAAGTTGCCTCGCCAACTATTACTTCTACTACTACAGCTAACGGTTAGCAATAAAGTAAAGTAATTACATGACGTTTATGTTGACACGCAGGTCATAAATAAATTAAGACAACTCCTATGGCTCCTGCCGGTTGTCATACTCATCGACATGCAAGTCGTGATTCCTATTACAAGAACATGATCATCTCATACATCACATATCATTCATCACATTCTTCTTGGCCATATCACATCACATAGCATACCCTGCAAAAACAAGTTAGACGTCCTCTAATTGTTGTTTGCATGTTTTACGTGGCTGCTATGGGTTTCTAGCAAGAACGTTTCTTACCTACGCAAAAACCACAACGTGATATGCCAATTGCTATTTACCCTTCATAAGGACCCTTTTCATCGAATCCGATCCGACTAAAGTGGGAGAGACAGACACCCGCTAGCCACCTTATGCAACTAGTGCATGTCAGTCGGTGGAACCAGTCTCACGTAAGAGTACGTGTAAGGTCGGTCCGGGCCGCTTCATCCCACAATGCCGCCGAATCAAGATTGGACTAGTAACGGTAAGCATATTGAACAAAATCAACGCCCACAACTATTTTGTGTTCTACTCGTGCATAGAAACTACGCATAGACCTAGCTCATGATGCCACTGTTGGGGAACGTAGCAATAATT
The DNA here is from genome assembly GCF_003073215.2 of Triticum urartu. NCBI lineage: Eukaryota > Viridiplantae > Streptophyta > Magnoliopsida > Poales > Poaceae > Triticum > Triticum urartu. Next base: position 159,444,750 of record NC_053024.1, read on the forward strand.
CAAAATTTTCCTATGTGTCACCAAGATCAATCTATGGAGTCATCTAGCAACGAGGGAGGAGTGGATCTACATACCCTTGTAGATCGCGCGCGGAAGCGTTCAAGAGAACGGGGTTGATGGAGTCGTACTCGTCGTGATCCAAATCACCGATGATCCTAGCGCCGAACGGACGGCACCTCCGTGTTCAACACACGTACGGAGCAGCGACGTCTCCTCCTTCTTGATCTAGCAAGGGGGGAGGAGAGGTTGATGGAGATCCAGCAGCACGACGGCGTGGTGGTGGAAGTAGCGGGATTCCAACAGGGCTTCGCCAAGCGCTGTGGGAGGAGGAAGATGTGTCATGGGAGGGAGAGGGAGAGGGAGGCGCCAGGGCTCGGGGTTGTGCTGCCCTCCCTTCCCCCCACTATATATAGGGCCAAGGGAGAGGGGGGGGGCGCAGCCTTGGCCCTTCCTCCAAGGAAGGGTGCGGCCAGGGAGGAGTCCCTCCTCCCCAAGGCACCTCGGAGGTGCCTTCCCCCTTTATGACTCTTCCTTTCCCTCTTCTCTTGGCGCATGGGCCTCTTGGGGCTGGTGCCCTTGGCCCATATAGGCCAAGGCGCACCCCCTACAGCCCATGTGGCCCCCGGGGCAGGTGGCCCCACCCGGTGGACCCCCGGGACCCTTCCGGTGGTCCCGGTACAATACCGGTGACCCTGAAACTTGTCCCGATGGCCGAAATAGGACTTCCCATATATAAATCTTTACCTCCGGACCATTCCGGAACTCCTCGTGACGTCCGGGATCTCATCCGGGACTCCGAACAACTTTCGGGTTACCGCATACTAATATCTCTATAACCCTAGCGTCACCGAACCTTAAGTGTGTAGACCCTACGGGTTCGGGAGACATGCAGACATGACCGAGATGACTCTCCGGTCAATAACCAACAGCGGGATCTGGATACCCATGTTGGCTCCCACATGTTCCACGATGATCTCATCGGATGAACCATGATGTCAAGGACTTAATCAATCCCGTATACAATTCCCTTTGTCTAGCGGTACGATACTTGCCCGAGATTCGATCGTCGGTATCCCGATACCTTGTTCAATCTCGTTACCGGCAAGTCTCTTTACTTGTTTCGTAACACATCATCCCGTGATCAACTCCTTGATCACATTGTGCACATTATTATGATGTCCTACCGAGTGGGCCCAGAGATACCTCTCCGTTTACACGGAGTGACAAATCCCAGTCTCGATTCGTGCCAACCCAACAGACACTTTCGGAGATACCTGTAGTGTACCTTTATAGCCACCCAGTTACGTTGTGACGTTTGGCACACCCAAAGCACTCCTACGGTATCCGGGAGTTGCACAATCTCATGGTCTAAGAAAATGATACTTGACATTAGAAAAGCTTTAGCATACGAACTACATGATCTTGTGCTAGGCTTAGGATTGGGTCTTTGTCCATCACATCATTCTCCTAATGATGTGATCCCGTTATCAATGACATCCAATGTCCATGGTCAGGAAACCGTAACCATCTATTGATCAACGAGCTAGTCAACTAGAGGCTTACTAGGGACATGGTGTTGTCTATGTATCCACACATGTATCTGAGTTTCCTATCAATACAATTCTAGCATGGATAATAAACGATTATCATGAACAAGGAAATATAAAAATAACTAATTTATTATTGCCTCTAGGGCATATTTCCAACACCATCTACCTTATCTGGCTTTACATGTGAATCTTCATATTCTTCTGATGAGTCAACTGACTCCAACTATAAGCTTTTCAAAAATCAGAATGGTGAAGTATTTGCTAGATATGTTGGTACTAACTGCAGGAACGGTCCTCCTATGAAGAAAATCTGGGTTCCCAAAAGGTGCCTTGAAAATCTTCAGGTGAATGTCATCATGACACCACCTGTGAAGAATAGGAACCCCAGACCAAATTCTTCATATGGACCCAAGTCCTCATACAGACCAAACTCCTCACGTGGATCAAAATCCTCAAAAGGATCAAAGTCCTCATATGAAAATCATCGTGCTAACCCGTCTGTTTCACAAGGAAGATCTAAGGATTATGGATATGCGCATTATTCTTCAAATCATTATGTTCATAAGTCCTCGGAGAATTTCTCTACTTACTCTTATGCTTATCCTAACCACTCTTATGTGAAACGAAGTGGATTGGCATCTATGCCGCCTTTCTCTTATGGAGCTCGCAGAATGATGAACTCTTTGCCACCCCTTCAGGTGTGTGTGGTGAAGAAAAAGAACTAACCTCTTATGCAGGGTCAGGTCTCCAGACAAACTTAAACGTCTGATGAATTTGCTGGAGACCTGAATATGCTTGAAAGGACGCAAGCTAGTCATGAAGAAATGAATTTTCATTTCTCACGTCCTCATACTGTTTTATCTGTTCTATTGTCTGATGAAATTGATGTCATATTCTTCACTGATGAAGTATATGAGTTCGTAAGTTGCACTAATTCATCTGCAGGATGATCAACCCAAAGCCACTGAGTGGGTCCTCGATAGTGGATGTACAAATCACATGACTGGTGACAGGAGCTTATTGATGGACACTACTTTATCTCCATGACATATGAAGCACATCACCTACGCTGACAAGGGCAAAAGCAAGGTATTGGGCCTAGGTAAGGTTGCAATCTCAAAGGATCGACACATGGACAAAGTCATGCTTGTTGAGTCCTTAGGGTTCAACCTCATGTATGTCTCAATGCTTTGTGATCTTGATATGGTGGTTGTCTTTGGCAAGTATCGTTGTGTTGTGATCATGGAAGCTGACAATTCCAAAGTATTCGAAGGCTTTAGGAGAGGAGATTTGTATATTGTTGATTTCTCTACAGGACCACAACCTGCTACATGTCTACTTGCAAAAGCTTCAGAAGGCTGGTTATGGCATCGACGACTTGGTCATGCTGGCATGAGGAATCTGCACATGCTCACGAAGAAGAAGCATGTCATTGGCATTGAAAATGTCAAATTCCTCAAGGATCACTTATGCGGAGCCTGTGAAGCTGGAAAGATGACCAAGGCCAAGCATCCAACAAAGACTATCATGACTACTACTCGACCATTTGAATTGCTTCACATGGATCTCTTTGGCCCTACCCACTATGCCACATTTACCAATGTTGCATCCTTATATGGCTTTGTCATTGTTGATGATTACTCTCGATGTACATGGGTCCATATTATCACTTACAAAATTGAAGTGCAGGAAGTCTTCAAACGATTTTCCTCGAGGGCTTCAACCAACTTTGGTGTGAAGATCAAGCACATCAGAAGTGATAATGGAACTGAGTTCAAGAACACTGGCCTTGATGATTATCTTAATGAACTTGGTATCACTCATGAGCTTTCTGCTCCCTATACTCCTCAGCAAAATGGCGTCGTGGAGCGCAAGAATAGAACTCTTGTTGAGATGGCCCGCACTATGCTTGATGAGTACAAGACGCCTCCTTGCTTCTGGCCTGAGGCAATTGATACTGCGTGCCACATCATCAACAGAGTATATCTTCACAAATTCTTCAAGAAGACTGCCTATGAACTCCTCATTGACAAGAAACCCAATGTGAGTTATATCAAAGTCTTTGGTGCTAAATGTTGGATTAGATATTATCATCACAGTTCTAAATTTGCACCGAAAGCACATGAAGGTTTTATGCTCGGTTATGGTAAGGACTCGCACACCTACAGCGTCTTCAACACCTGTCATCACAAGGTTGTTGAAACTGTAGATGTGCGGTTCGATGAGACTAATGGCTCGCAAAGAGAGCACCTACCTCCTGTGACAGATGAAATACCTCCCGAGGAATCTATTAAGCTCAAGGCTACAGAGGATGTCATTCCTACTGAAGAACCTGCTGAAGAAGTTATTCTAGAACATGAAGAACGTCATGCTGGTGCACCTAAGGAAAATGGTGCTGAAGAAAATGCTGATCAAATTCCTCAACGTCAACCCGCTCATCCTCGCGTCGCAAATGAAGTGCAAATTGAGAAAATCATCAGCGACATCAACATTCCAGGTCCTCTCACACGCTCAAGAGCTTCACATTTATCTAACTTTTGTGGGCACTTTGCTTTCATCTCCATCACAGAGCCCACTAAGGTAGATGAAGCATTTCTGGAGCCTGAGTGGATTCAGGCCATGCAAGAAGAATTACATCAGTTCGAGCTCAACAACGTCTGGGAACTGGTCAAACGTCCAGATCCTCGCAAGCACAATATCATCGACACAAAGTGGATCTACCGCAACAAGCAAGATGAAAATGGCCTTGTGGTGAGGAATAAAGCACGACTTGTAGCTCAAGGCTACACACAGGTTGAAGGAATTGACTTCGATGAAACTTTTGCACCTGTTGCTAGACTTGAGGCTATTCGCATATTACTTGCTTATGCTAACCATCATGATATCACTTTATATGAAATGGATGTGAAAAGTGCATTCCTCAATGGTAAGCTTGAGGAAGAAATATATGTTGCACAACCCCCAGGTTTTGAAGATCCAAAGCATCCTGACAAAGTCTTCAGACTCAATAAGGCCCTCTATGGCCTCAAGCAGGCCCACGGGCGTGGTATGATACTTTGAAGGGATTCCTCATGAAGAAAGGTGTGACGCCCCCAATTTGACCGTACACTAATCATACACGCAAACATGTACGATCAAGATCAGGGACTCACGGGAAGATATCACAACACAACTCTACAAATAAAATAAGTCATACGAGCATCATATTACAAGCCAGGGGCCTCGAGGGCTCGAATACAAGAGCTCGATCATAGACGAGTCAGCGGAAGCAACAATATCTGAGTACAAACATAAGTTAAACAAGTTTGCCTTAAGAAGGCTAGCACAAACTGGGATACAGATCGAAAGAGGCGCAGGCCTCTTGCCTGGGATCCTCCTAAACTACTCCTGGTCGTCGGCGGCGGGCTGCATGTAGTAGTAGGCACCTCCAGTGTAGTAGGAGTCGTCGTCGACGGTGGCTTCTGGCTCCTGGGCTCCGTCGTCTGGTCGCAGCAACCGAGTATAGAAAGGGGGAAAAGGGGGAACAAAGCAACCGTGAGTACTCATCCAAAGTACTCGCAAGCAAGGACCTACACTACATATGTATGCATTGGTATCAAATGGAAAAGGGGGTAACATATGTGGACTGAATTGCAGAATGCCAGAATAAGAGGGGGATAGCTAGCCCTGTCGAAGACTATGCTTCTGGCAACCTCCATTTTGCAGCATGTAGAAGAGAGTAGATGGTAAGTTCACCAAGTAACATCACATATCATAATCCTAACCGATGATTCTCCCCTCGTCGCCCTATGAGAGAGCGATCACCGGTTGTATCTGGCACTTGGAAGGGTGTGTTTTATTAAGTATCCGATTCTAGTTGTCATAAGGTCAAGGTACAACTCCAAGTCGTCCTGTTACCGAAGATCACGGCTATTCGAATAGATTAACTTCCCTGCAGGGGTGCACCACATTTCCCAACACGCTCGATCCCCTTTGTCCGAACACACTTTCCTGGGTCATGCCCGGCCTTGGACGATCAACACGTTGCAGCCCTACCTAGGCACAACAGAGAGGTCAGCACGCCGGTCTAAATCCTATGGCACAGGGGTCTGCGCCCATCGCCCATTGCACACCTGCACGTTGCGAGGGCGGCCGGAGAGCAGACCTAGCAACCTCCATCACAAAGGAAGTTACGTTATGCGGTCCAACCCGGCGCGCGTCGCTCAGTCGCTGACGTCACGAAGGCTTCGGCTGATACCACGACGTCGAGTGCCCATAACTGTTCCCGCGTAGTTGGTTAGTGCGTATAGGCCAGTAGCCAGACTCAGATCAAATACCAAGATCTCGTTAAGCGTGTTATCTTGAAGTCAACACGAACGCTGACCAGGGCCAGGCCCACCTCTCTCCTAGGTGGTCTCAACCTGCCCTGTCGCTCCGCCTCAAAGTAACAGTCGGGGGCCGTCGGGAACCCAGGCCCACCTCTACCAGGATGGAGCCACCTGCCCCTTCAGCCCTCATCTCCGAGCAATATCATAAGTAATGTAACATTATAAAGTATATAGCATATGCCCGTGATCACCTCCCGAGTGATCACGACCCAGTAGTATAGCATGGCAGACGAACAAGAGTGTAGGGCCACTGATGGAACACTAGCATCCTATACTAAGCATTAGGATAGCAGGTAAAGGTAACAAATGTAGCAACAAAGACAGGCTATGCAGCAGAATAGGATTAACCGAAAGCAGTAACATGCTACACTACTCTAATGCAAGCAGTAGAGAGAATGAATAGGCGATATCTGGTGATCAAGGGGGCGGCTTGCCTGGTTGCTCTGGCAAGAGAGAGGGGTCGTCAACACCGTAGTTGAACTAGGGGTCTCCGACAGTCTCGGGGCCTAGCGGAAAGAAGTAACGGAGGGGGAACACAATAAATAACAGAGCAATCAATGTAACAAAAAGCAAGATGCGGCATTACGTTGTGCTAGGGGTGACCTGACGCGGTATTAAGTGATACAGGGAAAAGGGGGGAAACATCCGGGAAAGTATCACCGGTGTTTCGCGTTTTCAGGCAGGTGAACCGGAGGGGGAAAGTTGCGTGTTTGCTATGCTAGGGATGCGTGGCGGACGAACGGATTGCGTATCCGGATTCGTCTCGTCGTTCTGAGCAACTTTCATGTACAAAGTTTTTCCATCCGAGCTACGGTTTATTTTATATTAATTTTAAAAGATTTAAATCATTTTTAGGATTTATTTAATTATTTAATCAACATTATCCAAAACAGTGTCTGGTGACGTCAACATGACATAGAGGTGACATCAGCGGTCAACAGTCCGCTGACTGGAGTCAAAACTGACCTGTGGGTCCAGTGGGACCCACATGTCATTGATAGTGGTTTAATTAGCTGAGTTAGTTTAATCTAATTAGTGGGGAGGCCTACTGGTCAGTGGATAATTAGTGTTTCAACTAATTAATTTAATTAATTAACCGATTTAGTTATTTATAAAAAAACATTTTAACAGGCGGGACCCACATGTCATTGTCAGGGCCCGCCCAGTCATCATAGTTGACTTAGTCAACTGGTCAACAGGGGGGCCGGGCCCACTGGTCAGTGACCCAGCGGGGTGGCCCTAGGTGGCCACGTCGGCGTGGCGCCGGAGAGAGCTCCGGCGAGCCTCTTCCGCGGCAGATCTACGCCGGAGCCGGGTGGGATTCGTCCCCCAACGTCCATCAGACACGCGGAAGGGCACGTTTGAAAGGGAGCGATGAGTCGCGTCTAGGGACGGCCGCGGCAGCAGCTGGAGAGGCGGGGAAGGGCGCCGACGACTAGCTGCAGCGGTGGCGCCCTCGGCCGTTCGACGGGGTCGATGTCGCTGCACGCGGCAAGGCATTTAAGGGCGCGGGCGACGTCGCCGCGAGGCCCTGAGCGCGACGCGGGGCTCGGTTGAGCTCGACGGCGTCGGTAGCGATGACGAGGAGCTCCGCGGCGGGGCCAAGCTTCGACAGCAGCCGCGAGCGAACTACGGGGGGGGGGGAGCGTCGCCGGAGAGGGAAGGTAAGGCGCGGGGTTCACGTAGCAGGCGCACGGAGCCCGTCGATGGCTTAGAAGCTGCAGAACGGCGACGGACCGGGCGGAGCTCACGGCGACCGACGGAGCCGGAGACGAAGGGGTCGTCGTGGTTGTAGTTCCCCGACCCCGATCCAGTGGAGAGGTAGAAGAAGGTGTGGCTGGCGGAGCTCCTAGGCTAGCTCCTCAACGGCGGGGGCGATGGTGAGCGCGAGGGCGACGGCGGCGATGGCGAGGACGACATCGGGCGCGAGTTGTGGAGAAAGGGGGCGATGCGAGGGAGGAAAGAGAGGCGCTAGGGTTTCGTCCGTGGGGAACAGGAGGGGGGAAGACGACGAGTGGGAGGGAGGCAGGCTGGGCTGGCCTGTTGGGTCGGTTGGCCCAGGGGGTGGGGTTTCCTTTTCATTTTTTTCAGTTAGTTTTGTTTTCTGTTTTTGTTCTTTTCCTTTTTCTTTATTTTATTTCCTGTTTTAATTTAAGTTCATCTTTTACTTTAGTTTTATAAACTATAAAAGTAGTCCCTACTTTAGTGTTAATAAATAGGCTACTGCCACATAAGTTTGGGCGACTAAATAAAATAGTTTAATATTTTATTTAATGTAAAAGGCATTCAACTAATTGTTTTTGCTACTGTTTAAAACATTCTAGAGTATTTTACACTTTTATAAAAGTGTGGTTTCTCCATCAAATTTACCTATGCAATATTTGGTTCACCCCGAACATTTTAGTTTTATTATCTGAAAACTTTTATTGTTTGCTTTTGTTTTAAATTTGAAGTTTGAACTGGGTTTCGAACTGATGAGAGTTTATCCACAGTAACTGAGGTGACGTGGCATCATTAGCGAGGGATCACTGTAGCTTAATTATCCGAGCATCACAATTCTCCTCCACCACAAGAAATATCATCCCGAGATTCAAGAGGGGGACTAATGGGGAAAAGATTTGGTTACGAAATTCTAACGAGTCTTCTCGGTCTTGGTTGCTCTTCTCTAAGTGTTCGATCCATAACGTTGATGTCTTCATACCTCAGCTTCAGGTCATCATGATGAAGTCGTCATCCTTTCTTCGGAGTCTTCATTGTACGTATGAAAGACAAGGGGTAACTTCAGAAAAATGGACCTCTGAAAGGTTGATTATCTGGTTGATAACATCGGGGATGGTGGCGGAAAGTAACTCTCGAATGGAAACTTAAGAAATATCGAGAGCAAAGTAAGGAGGTATCATGGGAAGTTTCGAGCGGGCAGGCAATCGATCGATGCCTGACGCAAGGCGAGAAAGGGGTTCAGAGCACCGAGAATAAATATTGCGTCTGATACCAGAATATATTACTGGGGAAGTGACCCCGTGAATTACATATGAAGTCAAGCGCGAGGGATAACTTTGGAGATAGAGGTGTACAGGAGAGTCATGTTTCGATCCTGTGGAACTGTGGGTTATGGGCCCACCATGTGGGTTAAAAGTAGGAGGAGCGGTGACATCTTGCACGATCATGTAAGCAAGGCATGTCAGAGGATAGTCTGTCGGTTATGTCAGCAACAACATCGGTACCAAGGGTGTCGTGGTTTTGTCACGGCAGATGTCCTTAGTGTCAGGACTTAGTCGCGAGGCCAACACATCTATGTGGTAGCTTGAGAGGGGTTGAGCGGAATCGAGAGACGCAACACAAGACAAGGATTTAGACAGCTTCGGGCCCCGGGAAACATCATCCGGTAATAGCCCTACATGCTGTTTGAGGCTAGGTCTCATTATGATCACGAGAGAGTCGCCGGTAAACCGGCTCTTTGTCTAGCCCTAGAGATTGTTTCTTCTTCTTCTCCCTCTTCGGGGAGCCCTGCCCCTCCTTATATATGTTGAAGGGGCGGGTTACATGTGGACTCCTATTAGGATTAGGACTAGTCTACCTTCTAATACAAACCGGATACAAGTCCAGGTCATAACTCCTTGTAAGACAAATATTCCTCACGCCTTTCCCCTTAAACCGGCCCACCATTAACATAAATCGGCCTTCCGGGCCTTGGGACTTGTCATCCGTTTGTCCCGCCCGCTGGGTTACCAGTGAGTCTTCAGGCTCGTAAATCGTCATACCAGTGAACCGCCAGACACGTAAGTCGCCAACCCTGTGGCGGGTTACCAATGAAACGCCAAGTCCGGTTGGGTTATACTTCCGTCCGGTTTACGCCGCGGGGTATATCCCCGACATTAGCCCCCAAGTTTAGCTTGGATTTATCCATGGTAAACTTATGCTGCAAAATAAATACAAGAACAAATTTGACAGGTTGTGCTCCGGGTTAAGAATTCTTGTAAACCGGCACCTAATCATCCTTAAGTACTTGTCATTTCCTCCTTCTAGAAAATCCGAGTCAATAGACCAACTTCATAATCAATTTGCTTGTAAAATAAATATTGTAAATAAAGAATCCATTTCAGTCGGCCTTCAATGCTCTGACTTGACAAAAATATTGGTCTTCAAATATTCAATTGATATTCAGCCGACTTGAAAATATAGCACTTGCCAAGCTATAATTTCCCAAATCGCCGGGTTATAAAAACTGATAATTCTGGGTCATGATTGTTGCCAACGCCGGTTTATGATTGTTGCCAACGCCGGTTCATGATTATTGATGACACCGGATTATGATTGTTGCAAACACCGGGTCAATCTGGTTTATTCAAAACTGAGAATTTAAAGATTTTTCTCCCTTATATCCATATTACCTGTAGCCCCCAAGTCTTGAGCAGAACAAAGTGATGGCTTTAAGACTTGCTTCAATATAAATACTGCCACTTAAGAAGAAATCCATGTTGTTCATCCCAGTCACTTAGTAAAAACTGAATACTCCATATTATGTAGCCCCCAAGTGTCGGGTTGTCATGCTTGCAGCAACCTGGGACTGTAATTGCCTGATGCTCACAAAACTTCAACCAGTGTAGCCCCCAAGGGCCGGGTCATTATGCAATAATGAGCAGGGCCTTTATAAATATAATCATGCTTCATTGAAAATAACATCATATGATGTAACTCCACCATGGGGCTTGAACCCACGTCCACAAGGTTAAGAGCTTTGTGTTTTACCAACTGAGCAGTGGACCCTTGAATATAACGGATTAAGACTTTTGTACCTTGGATCATTGATAGGAGCAATTGGTAGCCCCCAAGGGCCGGCTCATTACAATGTGATGAGTCGGGTCTTCAATAAGGTGAGCAAAGTGCCGGGTCGTAAGCCTGCATCGACTCGGGACTATTCCTTCAATTGCAGAATAAATTATATCTATTTATAAGATAATAGCCACTGCGCTTAAAGCGACTTTGAAAACCTCAATCATAATACTGGTTATTGATAACCATAAAAAATCCAGCCATGTTTGGCTATTTGAAGATTTGAATAATATAATCCGGTTTAAAAACCTCAATCATTCAATATCATCATGAAAATCCAGCCAATTTTGGCTATGAAAGATATGAATATCTTACCAGTTGATAAGTAAATCTGGAGTTTAAATACTCGGAGGCTCTTGGCCAATGGCGACTTAATGCGCATTCATTGTAAGCCGGAATTTTTATAACCCGGCAGCTGATAGCTTTTGAGAAAATCCAAAATCGATAACCCTTTTGAAGCATCAATTTGGATGACGAGCTTGAATTTATATGTCATAATTCTGCAAATCCTACACAAAGTGTAAATAACATATGCCCTGGCGACTTAACATCGAAAGCCAGGGTGGGTAGCCACCCGAATGCATTCTTATCTTGCACACAAGTAGATCACAAGAATCCTTGGCGGTTTACCGCAGGGCGGGTCATAATGCCCATATAAATAGCCAGGGTTTATAACCAAAGGTGTAATTGAAGATAATCAAATATGACATAGATGATACCTGTGACATTGAATCACCTCATTGGTTTAACCAATTCTTGTAGTGAGGGTGGTAACCCCAATCTTCAGTATTTGAGAACTCCTTCCTTAATTTGCCGGATTATGATAATAAACCGTACCGGGATATAATAAACACTGGATTTTCCTTATAACACTGGCGACTTGTTAGTCAAAACCAGACCGGGTTAATGAACACCGGTTTATAACTGATTATGTACTGACAACTTGTAGTTGAAAGCCAAGCCGGGTCAAAGACGCTGGTTTATCAGAAGATATTATGAACCTCAACAAAGGCGAAAAAACTTGGCAAATAGAACTCAAAAAAGAACATACGAGGCTTTTTACGAGCTGCCAGGCTCCAAATCGAGGCTTTTCATGGGCTGCCAGGCCACTGAATTAACCATTTCCCGAAGCCTCTTAAGATGGACCTCAATCTTTAAACAATCACGTTTTAACTTTGACAAGTTAAGGGTCTATGAGATTGACTGTCAAACGTTCGTGGGTCGTACCAGGTTTACCTGGGCGGAGTGACTTACTTAAAGAAGGCAGGTTAATCCGGGGTTTTAGGTGCGTACACCTGGCTTCCAAGCCTGGCTTGATAGCCTATTACAAGGGTGCAAACTCTTAGTTCGTTGCGAAGCAAAGAGCCCCCAAGTAACTTCCCTGGTAGCCTTACGCCGATCAAGAGGTGTAGCTATGGTTCGAATACGACCAAGCCCCCAAGTGATTTCCCTTGTGGCCTTACGCTGATCAAGAGGTGTGACTATGGTTCGAACATAGCCCCCAAGTGATATTATGAGTTATGCTCAAGGGATACCCATGTTTGAGCTGTGCTGTGCAATAGACTCTCTTTGGCCCCTTATGACAATATTGGCTTGATAACCGGATCAATATGTAATCAGAACTCCGCTTTATAAACAAAAGCCCCCATGTGATCAATAATATAATAAGCCAATAAGGCAGGATAACCCATGTTTGAACCGCGCGTCATGGCAACAGGTCCTCTTCGGCAACCTTTAAGTTTTTGCAAGAGATAAATTCTTCTTGAACCTGGATTTTGAACCGGATATTGAGAGCGTCAGAGCTTTGTGGGAGACATATTGTAACATCCCAAAATTCTAAATTTTGGAATGTTATAATAAATAGATAGATTTGATTGATTGTTTGATTAATTGTTTGAAAGTGAGTGAATTCGAAACTTTTGAAAGTTAAATGAGAGGGAATAAAAGGATTTTCCCAAACTTTCATATTTGCTTTCTGATCTCCATGAATTCAAATTCTTTTCACCACGAAACCCTGGAGAGAAGATGACATGACTTCTTCCATTTATTTAAATGACAAGGGGTGTTGAAAATAATTGAATTTCATTTGAGAATATTTCCAATTCTGAAACTTTATGCAACTCAATGATTTTCATGAGAGAAGATAAAATGACTTCTTCAAATTATATGAAATATGAGTTCGGAGTTTCAAAGAATTAAATTCAAAGTTCTTTTGAATTTATTTTCAATTTGGAGTTATTTGAGTTTTATTCAAATTATTTTTCTCCAAACTAAAAATATATGGAAAATAGGGTAACATGATTCCCTACACTAGAAAATTGGAGAAAAATTAATTTGAAATCATTTTGGAATTTTAAAATGATTTTATTGAGTTTTTTATTAGACCAGTAGCACTCTTTGAATTATCTGAATTTGTGTGAATTTTATTTAATGCTAGGAAAATGTTCATGTTGTAGATATTCTTTTTCTGAAAATTTTGATATATTATATGCCTATATAATATTTTCGTTTTTTTAGTTTGTCTGGTCGAATGTTAAAAAAACAAATCTTCGCCGACTGGGCCGGCCCAGCACCCAGCCAGGCCGCGGCCCAGCCAGCCCAGCCCCGCGCGTCCCCGACCTCCGCTCGGTCTCCCGAGCCAGCACGGGAGCGCCGCCACCGCCATGGACGCCGTGCGCCGCCCGGGCTCCTCCTCTGCCCCTTCCCCACGCCACCTCGAAGCCGCCCCACCCCCTATAAAAGCCAGCCCGGCCCCGCCTCGCCTCCTCTCATTTCGCTGCCGCCCTCGCCTGCATCCCGCTGCGCAGCGCCGCGCCGCAGATCGCTGCCGCCGCCGCCTTGCGTAGCTCCGCCGCGCCGCAGTCGCCGCCCTCTGCCGCATCCGCCTTGCGCCGCCGCTGCCGCACACCGCGTAGCCACACCGCGCCGCCTCGTGCCGCTGTCGTCGCCTCGCCGGAGTTCAACCTCGCCGCCGCCGGTTTTCTCTCGAAAACCGCCAAACCACTGCGAACCGGTATAAACCCGAACCCGGTCCGATCCAGTTTTATTTTAAGTTCATTTTTCTTTAAAAAAAACCTAGACTAGATCTGTTTTTTTGGTTTTATTAAACAACGAACGTCCACTATTTAGATCTTATAAACGAACGTTCGCTTTTTAGTCTTTTTCTTTTTCTGTTATTTTCAGCCAGGGACCTATTCATGATAATTTTCTTCACAGATTAGTCCCTATACTTCAATCTATCACTACTTTCCACTCGTTTGTCCAAATTCAACGAAACCAACGCCCACGTCTTCGTTACGATCTCCTCTATCCAGTAATCCCACTCAAACATGTTTTTGAAAAGTTTAAAATTTAAATTAGATCAGATTTGAATTCAAACTTCGTTTGATCATAACTTGAGTTTCGTAGCTCCGTTTGAGTTGATTCTTTTTGCAAATCGAAGCTCTTGACCTAAACTTTCTGATAAGGCCAAATTCATATAATTTTGGTACTATTAGAAATTGTTTTATGTTGCAAGAGTTATTTGCTTGGTTTTGATGTTTTCCGAATTGTCTTCTTCGATCTTTTTGATATTTTGAGTGATTGCTTATGTGTGGTTACTATTGCTTGCTTACGATAGATTGACCGGAGTGTGACGAGTAGATCTATCAAGATTTATGAGTGCGAATCATCTTCATCAACATTGCAGGCAAGTTCACACTTTGATCATATCCCTTTTCATACCCAGTTTTTATGCATTAGTCTCAACCCTCAAACATTGCATGAGTAGGATTGATAACATGTGGGTATTGGGAAGTAGTTGATGAGGTAGGAACCTATTGCCCTGCATTCAAACCTTGGGAGTTACTATTACATTATGCTTATAGTGCCATGCTATGCTCGTAGACGTGGATTGGGTTTTGAGAGTATTCATGACAGATGTGAGATTGTTAATTAATGGTTTACTTAAGGTGGCAACTTAAACACACATCTGGGTGGATTGAGGTACCTGGTTATTCTAGGATTGCCTGTCTAGGCACCTGGGTAGACCAGGATTGCCTGTTTTTTTATGGACCACCACCCAGGCTCAAAGGGATCATGAGATTATTCATACTAGAAACTTCCGTGTGCAGCCACAAGCTATTATGGGCTCTAGCATAGTTGATTAAGTCGTGCGAACTCTTACATGGTAGACTAGCAGATGTAGGAGAAAGTAGGTGTAACGGTCTATCCATCGTAAGGTGCTAGCGCTTCTGAAAGACTATGTCTCGGTCATCCGTTTCTCAAACACCATGTAGTGCGAGAAATCCAACGGAGGAGATCGAGTCTTGTGGGGAAAAGTGCACAAACCTCTGCAGAGTGTACAAACTAATCATGATTAGCCGTGTCCCCGGTTATGGACATCCTGAGTATCTAGTACCTGGATTATCATGTGAATCTCATCATGTTACTTTAAATGAATTTTGTTGGTTTTAATGATGTTACTTAATTGGGATTGAGAATGCTGTCAACCATTCTCAATGTTCAACAACCACCATGATAGTTAAATAAAATTTATTCCTTTGCAGTAGGGAAAATTTGGCTTTTCACAAAACCCTATAACCATAGAGCTTTTCCACCTGCCAAATATGCATGTAGTGATAGCCTTTATTCATCATTCTCTATGGTGTGAATTTGCCAGTACATTCAATGTACTGACCCTTTATGGCTGCAACGTCTCATGTTGCAGGATTATCTTACGACGAGTAAGTGATACGTTAGGGTTATGATTTCTACACTTAACTTTGCCGTTGGTGTTGATGGGAATCCACAACCTTGTTACTTCCGCTATTTTGGATTGAGGTAATAGTATTTACGTTACTTTTACATGTGATTTACCTCTGTTATAAATCCTCGAGTACTGTGTGTGTCAGCATACCGATCTAGGGATGACACTTAAGCACAGAGACTTGATCCATTCGGGTCGGGTCGCTACACATATTACCCTTGAACTGGATTGTAAACCGGAATTCTTCCTGATGACCCAGAATTTCTTCATTGAGCCGGGATTTTGTAACTGTCATATACATTCTAAGCCAAAAAATTTCTCACGGAATTTAAATTTTCATCAATATAACAGTAGCCCCCGGAACCGGGTTATTTTTCCCTCCATCGTCCTGGGGTTTTTAAATTTGCTGAAACTGGCAAGATTTGCTGAGTCATGTCATCATAGCCCCCGAGTCTCAAGGTGACTCGAGGAGTTTGGCATGAGACTCTCCATATTTGACCATGATATAAACCGGTATGAGTCAGTCAACAGCTCAGTGATATAGCTTGTCCTGCATTGGAGAACTTCACAAGACAAAGTAATCGCTCTTTTTAAAGAAAGTAATATATAATATAAAATTTACTGGATGGATTTCACCTGATATGTTAGGTCAGTAATTTATCCACCGCGAAGTTGCCGATCACCATAGTGAAGCTGAAATCAATTATAGGCGAGCCGGCCGTGGGAACAGACAAATGAGTCAGCTGCGGCGTTGTAAGCCGGCGTGGACGAGCAAGTTGTCTTCCTTGTTGTGAGCCGGCGTGGACGTGTGAACCGGCCATGAGAGTGGACGGGCGAATCATCCGTGGGGTTGTAAACCTGTGCGGACGAGCAAGTTGTCCTCCGCGTTGTAAACCGGTAGGGACGCATGAACCGCTGGCCAGGGCGGACGAGCGAGTCGTCCATGATGTTGTAAGGTGGTGCGGACGGGCGAGTCGGCCGGCGCGTTGATTTAAACCGGACCGTGATACGCGTGTCCGTGAATGGTATAAAAATTGTCCTGTGTAAACATATTATAGGACAGAGTAATTGTTCTTTGAAGAAAACAATATGTGCTGATAAAACAGATTGAAATGGATATCATCTGGTATTTTTTGTCGGATGATCATGGATATTGGTGTAGATAATGCTGGATGTGCTCGGATCAAAAATAGCCGGACAGATGTACGTCTAATGTAGCACTAGCACCCACGTGGGTCTTTCTTTTCTTTTCCCCCTTCTTTAAATATCGATTGACCCTTGAGATCCAAGTCAATGTGCTTGATGCACAGCAGACGTTCATTAGTAATTGATGCATGTGGATAGCAGTGCTACCACTGCTGCTGAATAATGGTTTTCTTGCAGTGTATCAGACTGATCATCAGAGTTGCTTGTCCGAGCACATCAATTAAAAATAGATCCAGTATCCAGTATCCCTTGGCCTGTCCTGTGTTCACATGCTCAGCACCGTACTGGAAAAATAAAGCCAATGCACAATATCCCACAGCGCGAGCGTCCGCCAAGCAAACTGCCACAACCTTTTCACGTCTGTACCTCCGTGCAGGCGACTTGGCGCGACGTTGGAGGTAGTACAACAGCTCAAGAACTCGGCAGCGGGCGACTTGGCGCGACGTCGGAGGCAGTACAGCGGCTCTTGGCAGCCACACGGCGGGGGCGGCTTACAGCAGGGCAAAGCTGGACCATGGCGTAGGTCACTTCGATGGCCGGGGCAGCAGGGCCGCTCACCACGCGACTGCGGACTGGCTCGTGGCGCGACAGTGAAGGCAGTACAGTAGCTCTTGGCGCGTCCGCGACCACCGGCGGAGACGGAGGCCGGTGCAGCTACGGCGGCTTGGCACAACCTCAAGGCAGCTCATGGCGCGTGGCAAAGAACGGAGGCGACGACGGTTCGAAGATGAAAACGTCTTGGTACGCCGTGGAGGAGCAAGGCCGAACAGGGCGAGGCGCTGGCTGAAAAGGTAAAGCACAAGGGCAGCAGCGGCCTGCGGCAACAGCGAGTGGCAGAGCCGTGCTCGAGGCGAAGCGGACGCAGTCGGCAAGCCGGCTTGTGCGCGCGCGCGGACCGCAGATAGAACCTTGAAGGAAGCGGGTTGCTTCCATGGAGACTGGCTAGTTGGAACAGCACAGAGGTGGCTCGGTTTTGGACCGCAGTAGAAGAGGTGGCGGAGGCCACGGCGGCTCGCGACGATTGTGGTCTGACGCGTAGCAGGCACGCGGTGCAGGGGAGACGACCGGGCGGATCAGACACGGATGCGGACGAGTCGCGCGCCATCAGCGAGCGGGCGGGGAAGGCCTGGCGGCTCAGAGCAGTGGAGATGGGCGCCTCGAAACAAGGTCATGGGCGCAGGAGGAATCTGGATTGTGGCCGGCTCCGTTTCTAGGTCACGGCTGTGTCGTCTCAGCAGCAATCAGAGGCGCGCCCGGCGATGGCGGTAGCGATGATATCGGCTCGCAACAGCTCCGACAGGGGTGGTGCTCGACGACGACTCTACGGCAGAATCAAGCGGGTCGTGGCACTCGGCGGAGGCGACTCATCGGCTGGCGCGTCGAGGTTAGCCTGAGGCTAAAGCGGAGGGACGAGCCAGCAGCGGCCTTTAAACAACGGCGGCTGATGAAACAAGGCGGACGACGACAGCGGGACAAGCCGGCTCGGTGGCAAGTCGGCGAAACCGGGGACCGTGAACGGCTCACACCAGAGACAATCAACAGTAGTATCCCACGGCGGCGAGGCCGTGCAGCAAGGATGGCTCGAGGCGGAGCTTTGGCACTATTGGCAGTTCCTCATTCTTTCCTTTTTCTTTTAAATCTGAATCCCAGACCTTGTAGAAGGTTCTCTGAATCCAAACCAATGTTGGGGTTGCCGAAGTAGGGGAAACCGGCCATGGCTGCGCGCGAAGGCAGACGGCGGCTCACAGTAACTTGGCGGCTTTCGACGAAGGTGAGCCAGGACAGCGGCAGTGGAGGCAGCAGCAGTGGCTGACCACGGATATGACGACGGCGGCCGGCGGCTCCGCGGAGATGAAGTGAAGCAACGGCGGCTCAGTAGTAGAGGCCTCCGAGGCCGAGTGTCTTGGCGTAGCAGGGTAGGAGCGGTAGGCCGACTCGGGAGTAGCGGCTCAGCAGGGGCCGCGGCGGCCCGAGGCCGTCCGGGCCGGAACAGGGGCGGAGGTAGAAGTTGAAGCCGGCCACTGCTGTGAAGCCGAACGGTGGTGCGAAGCCATCAATTAGTACTCATGTAATCCAACGTATGTTCTACTCCCGTTTGACCAAGTAGTACTTTTTGTCTCTCAGATTCAGAGCTTTTGAGACTGCAAATACTTGTGTCAATGAATAAGGTCGGTGCAGGCCGCATCTTTAATCAATAATTTGCCACCACTGGGCTGTAGCTGTACTAGGCACAGAAAGTGCAGGTGTCTGCGTCAGAACCCATGGCCATCCTAGGCACGAACAGACAAGCGATCACGCTAAAGGATTTGAAGCCTATATTTAAACAGCAACAGCCGGTCTGGTTTTGGGTCCATCTCTGATACGACGACTTGGACTTCCGCTTGGAATAGGTATCGCGACCTCTGATCCAGATACAAGCAGCGGGCTTGGATCGAATCCGCAACGAAAACTTCGATTAACTCGACGACTTGCGGCGGTGTACAGACATGCAACCCTAATATCTTCTTTGACTTCAACCTCATGGATTGTAAAAATCTTTATCCAAAAACTTGCAAACTCCTCGATCCCTGAGGAATCACTTCAAGAACTCATCACCACCGGGCGCAAGCCCCACGGTGGGCGTCAACTGTCATGGTTTTGTCACGGCAGATGTCCTTACTGTCAGGACTTAGTCGCGAGGCCAACGCATCTATTTGGTAGCTTGAGAGGGGTTGAGCGGAATCGAGAGACGCAACACAAGACAAAGATTTAGACAGCTTCGGGCCCCGAGAAACATCATCCGATAATAGCCCTACATGCTGTTTGAGTCTAGGTCTCATTATGATCACAAGAGAGTCGCCGGTAAACCGGCTCTTTGTGTCTAGCCCTAGAGATTGTTTCTCCTTCTTCTCCCTCTTTGGGGAGCCCTGTCCCTCCTTATATAAGTTGAAGGGGCGGGTTACATGTGTAGTCCTATTAGGATTAGGACTAGTCTATCTCTAATACAAACCGGATACAAGTCCAGGTCTTAACTCCTTGTAAGACAAATATTCCTCACGCCTTTCCTCTTAAACCGGACCACCATAGTATGAACCGGCCTTCATGAACCGCCCGTTGGGCCATCGAGTCTTGTCACTCCTCTGACCCGCGTGCCGGATTACCAATGAATCGTAAACCGCCAGGTCTAAACGGGTCGCCAGTGAATCGTTAAGTCTCAACCGGGTCTCAAGTAAAACACCAAGTCCGGTCGGGTTATACTTCCGGCCGGTTTACACCGCGGGGTATATCCCTGACACTCGAATACACAAGAGTCAGCGGAAGCAACAATATCTGAGTATAGACATAAGTTAGACAAGATTGCCTCAAGAAGGCTAGCACAAAAGCAACAACGATCGAAAAGGCAAGGCCTCCTGCCTGGGAGCCTCTTAACTACTCCTAGTCGTCTGCGGTCTTCACGTAGTAGTAAGCATCCTCCGGGTAGTAGTAGTCATCAGTGGCGTCGTCTGGCTCCTGGGATCCGTCATCTGGTCGCAACAATCGGGTATGGGGGAAAAAGAAGTAGCAAAGCAACTGTGAGTGCTCATCCAAAGTACTCGCAAGACTTACATCAGATATAAACTAAGTATGCATCTGTATCAAAGGAATGGGTTGTATATGTGAACTAAACTGCAGAATGCCAGAAGGCAAGGGGAAAGACTAGCCTATCGAAGACTAGCATCTTCTGGAAACCACCATCTTGCAGCAACAGGAGGGAGTAGAGTAGCATAAAGTAAAGTAGTAGTAATGTTATCAACCTCGGCCATAGATCCTTTCTCGACTCCCTGCGAGAAAGCAATCCCAGAGCCATACTATCCAGTTATCATCTCATATCCAAGTCTCATCTCCATGTCTCATCTCAAGTATCCAGTTCTAGTTGTACCGATCGGGATACAACTCCAGGTGTCCGTTACCGTAGGACAGGCTATCAATAGATGTTTTCTTCCCTGCACGGGTGCACCAACTTACCCACCACGCTCGATTAACTCCGGCCGGACACACTTTCCTGGGTCATGCCCGGCCTCGGCCAAACAATACGCCGCAACCCGACCTAGGCTTAATAGAGAGGCCAGCACGCCGGACTAAACCTATGCCCCCAGGGGTCATGGGCCATCTCCCCGGGAACTCCTGCACGTTGCATGGGCGGCCGGTGAGCAGACCTAGCTACCTCCTTCAACAAGGCAGGTGCTTACGCAGTCCAACCCGGCGCGCGCCGCTCAGTCGCTGACGTCTATTAAGCTTCGGCTGATGCATACGACGCAGAACACCCATACTATGCCCACGTGATGGTTAGTGCTATCAGGCCAGAGGCCCCTCGGATCAAATATCCAAATCGTAGTGGATTGGGAACGCGCGGTAACAAGCAGAGACTCACGAAAGATGTGACCCCGTTGCCCCGTCTCGAGTACTTGTGGCAAGGGCTAAGAATGCCCGGCCACGCCTCGTAAGTATCTCGCGGGCACCTTCCAGGTCAACCCGACTCCACATCACTCGCAATTAAGCTCGCGCTGGTACCGCTCAGGGCCGACCCGTCTTTAATAACATGGCTCAATGCAAAGTCATAGTAACCATAGTAACTGTGTGTCTAACACCAAGGGGAAAACCCGAGGAATCACCCCCGGTGAATTCCACTCGATGTTGTCATCAAGGTGAACGTAAGAGGATCCACCCTCGAGGTTCACATTTGATGGGTTGCACGACAGAGCCGTAACGGAAGTGGTTAAGGAGGAAATCACCCTCGATGACCACGACCGGATAGCTACACTACATAGGTCTCATCAGGAGTGATGTAAGAGGTTCCACCCTCAGCACTCGATGGTAACTCTACAGAGTCGTACAACTAAGGGGGGGGGTGTGGTGTTGGGGCCTGGACGTCGATCACGTTGATCGAGTCATCGAACATAAAGCGGGGCAACTGGGACAAGGTGGGGGTCACTGATGGATCACTAACCAACCTATACTAAGCAGTTTAGGATAAGCAGATAAGGTATGAAAGCAGGTAACAACAAACATGCTGTGCATCAGAGTAGGATCATACAGAAAGCAGTAGCAGTTCTAATGCAAGCATCAGAGGGAAAGAAATGGGCGATATCGGAATGCTCAAGGGGGGGTTTGCTTGCCTGGTTGCTCAGATAAGAAGAAGAGGTCGTCGGTGACGTAGTCGATCACAGTGGCATCATCGGTCTCGAGGTCTACCGGAGAGAAGAGGGGGAAGAAACAGTAAATACAGAGCAATCAATGCATCACAAGGCATAACATGACGACGGGAAGAGCTAGGGTTGCCCTAACGTAGTACTACATGTTGCAGACGGGGGGGATAAACATCCGAGGATGAATTCCCGGCGTTAGGCGGATTCTGGACAGATGAAAGAGAGGGGACGGTTCCATGTTCAACATGCTAGGGGCATGTGACAGGTGAATGGACTGTGCATTTGGATTCGTTGGATTTTTCTGAGCAACTTTCATATAGAAAACATTTTCATCCGAGCTACGGTTTAATTTCTATGAATTTCTAAAGATTCAAGTATTTTCTGGAATTATTATTTAACAGAAATGAATTATGACGTCAGCAGAGTGTCAGCATGACATCAGCAGGTCAACAAACCTGCTGACTGGTCAAACTGGCCAATGGGTCCCACCTGTCATTGGCAGTGGGCTAACAACAGTTCATTTTAATTTAAACAGAATAATTAGTGACTGGACCCCACTAGTCAGTGACTCATTAGTTTAGCTAATTATGTTTATTTAGGAAAATGTTTAATTAGGTTAAAAAGGCGGGGGGCCCATGTGTCAGTGGCACTGAGTGCCCAGTCAGCAAAGTTGACCGAGTCAACTGGTCAACAGGAGGCCGGGGGCCCCACTGGCAGTGACCCAGGGGGTGGCCCCAGGTGTGCCAGCTTAGCGCGACCGGTGGCTTGGCGCCGGTGACCTCCAGACGCGGCGGAGGGCTCGGGCCGGCGTCGGGAATCGTCTATAGGCGGCCGTTTCGCGCGCGTGAGGGGGTGTTCGAATGAGCGAACGACGCCGCGTCGAATGGTGGTAGAGGCACGACCGGACTTGGCCGGTAACGTCGGTGACGACGAGTATGGACGGCAGCGGCTTTCGGGCGGTCGACGAGGTGGAGCTACGGGCGTCAGCTCCGGGCTTTGCTGGGCTCGCCCGAACGAGCGGAGCGAGGTGCGCCCTCCTGTGGTGGCGGTGAGGCCGGAGGAGGCCCATAGCGACGGCGACGAGCGGTGAGCTATGCGGCGGAGCTGAGCTCGGCCATGGCGGACGCGGTGGCTACGTGAGCGCGAGAGGCCAGGGGAGCGAGGGAAGGGGAAGAGGGGCTCACTTTGCGGCACGCATGGTGGCCCTCGGAGTTTTAGTAGCAGCAGAGACGGTGCCGGAGACGAAGAAGATCGACGGCAGCTGGAGATGGGGACGAGGACGAACGGCGGCTGTGGTGCTTCCCAGCTCCACCTGAGGGCACCAGACGACGGAGTCGACCCCGGCGGAGCTTCATGACAAGACGGCGGAGCGAGGCGGTGGCTGTGGCCGCGGTGACGACCGAGGACGGCGGTGACCGCGCTCGGGTGGTGGCTCTGAGAAGGAGGCGAGGCGACGGAGTGAGCGGGGAGAGGGGATAGGGACTGGTGCGAGTGGGGGCGGCAGGGCAAGTGGGAGGGGACAGGGGAGCCCGAGGCGTATGGGGTCTTATCCCTCGTCGTCGACGGCGAGCTGGTTCGGCGGCGACGCGCGAGCGCGCGCCCACGGTCGGTTGAATAGGGGGAGGGGAGAGCGACAGGGGGAGCGGGAGTGGGCCACATGGCCTGTTGGGCCAGTTGACTCGGGTGGAGGGGTGGGCTGAGGCCCAGGGGGAGGCCAGGGGCTCTGGCCCCTTCCCTTTTTTTATTTGCTTTCCCTTTTTCTTTTTTCTTTTTTTGCTTTTCTGTTTTAGCCATTTTAGGCCACCTAGGCATTTTGCAAAAATGCTGGATCACCACCAATATTACCAGGAGAATATTTTACACATGATGAACATTTTAGTTTTCATGTTTGAGCATTTTGAATTCCACACAAAATTTGAATTTGAATTCAACTGGAAATTGAAAGAGAGAGGAGACAAAGATGATTAAGCACTTGTTTAACAAAATAATAAACTAAACCCCAGGGGTTACTGTAGCATCATTACACCGAGGTGTTACATAGAGCTAGTTCAACTCTAGTGTAAAATTATTTGTGCTAGGGTATAGAGCTAGTTCAACTCTAGTGTAAAATTATTTGTACTAGATTATAGAGCTATTTCAACTCTACTGTAAAATTATTTGAACTAGCCTGTAGAGCTAGTTCAACTCTAGTGTAAAATTATTTGTACTAGGTTATAGAGCTAGTTCAACTCTAGTGTAAAATTATTTGAACTAGCCTTTAGAGCTAGTTTAACTCTAGTGTAAAATTATTTGAACTACCTTGTAGAGCTAGTTCAACTCTAGTGTAAAGTTATTTGTACTACGTTATAGAGCTAGTTCAACTCTAGTGTAAAATTATTTGTACTAGGTTATACAACTAGTTCAACTCTAGTGCAAAATTATTTGACATAGCTTGTAGAGCTAGTTCAACTCTAGTGTAAAATTGTTTGTACTAGGTTATAGAGCTAGTTTAACTCTAGTGTAAAATTATTTGTACTAGGTTATAGAGCTAGTTCAACTCTAGTGGAAAATTATTTGTGCTAGGTTATAGAGCTAGTTCAACTCTAGTGTAAAATTCTTTGTCCTAGGTTATAGAGCTAGTTTAACTCTAGTATAAAATTATTTGAACTAGCATGTAGAGATAGTTCAACTCTAGTGTAAAATTATTTGTACTAGGTTATAGAGCTAGTTCAACTCTACTGTAAAATTATTTCAAAAAGCCTGTAGAGCTAGTTTAACTCTATTGTAAAATTATTTCAACTAGCTTGTAGAGCTAGTTCAACTCTAGTGTAAAATTATTTCTACTAGGTTATAGAGGTAGTTCAACTCTAGTGTAAAATTATTTGTACTAGGTTATACAACTAGTTCAACTCTAGTGCAAAATTATTTGACATAGCTTGTAGAGCTAGTTCAACTCTAGTGTAAAATTATTTCTACTAGGTTATAGAGGTAGTTCAACTCTAGTGTAAAATTATTTGTACTAGGTTATACAACTAGTTCAACTCTAGTGCAAAATTATTTGACATAGCTTGTAGAGCTAGTTCAACACTAGTGTAAAATTATTTGTACTAGGTTATAGAGCTAGTTCAACTCTAGTGTAAAATTATTTGTACTAGCTTGTAAACTAGTTCAAATCTAGTGTAAAATTATTTGTATTAGGTTATAGAGGTAGTTCAATTCTAGTGTAAAATTATTTGTACTAGGTTATACAACTAGTTCAACTCTAGTGCAAAATTATTTGACATAGCTTGTAAAGCTAGTTCAACTCTAGTGTAAAATTATTTGTATTAGGTTATATAGCTAGTTCAACTCTAGTGTAAAATTATTTAAACTAGCTTGTAGATCTAATTCAACACTAGTGTAAAACTATTTGAACTAGCTTGTAGTCTATAGAGCTAGTTCAACTCTAGTGTGAAATTATTTGAACAAGCTTGTAGAGCTACTTCAACTTAGTGTAAATTATTTGTACAAGGTTATAGAGCTAGTTCATTTCTTGTGTAAAATTATTTGTACTAGGTTATACAGCTAGTTAAACTCTAGTGTAAAATTATTTGATTAGCGTGTAGAGCTAGTTCAACTCTAGTGTAAAATTATTTGTACCAGGTTATAGACCTAGTTCATTTCTAGTGTAAAATTATTTGTACTTGCTTATACAACTACCGAAACTCTAATGTAAAATTATTTGAACTACTGTGTTGAGCTAGTTCAACTCTAGTGTAAAATTATTTGAACTAGCTTGTAGAGCTAGTTCAACTCTAGTGTAAAACTATTTGTACTATGTTATAGATCAAGTTCAACTCTAGTCTAAAATTATTTAAACTAGCTTGTTGAGCTAGTTCAACACTAGTGCAAAACTATTTGCACTAGCCTGTAGAGCTAGTTCAACTCTAGTGTAAAATTATTTGCACTAGCTTGTAGAGATAGTTCAACTCTGGTGTAAAATTATTTGTACTAGGTTATAGTGCTTGTTCAATTCTACTGTAAAATTATTTGAACTAGGTTATAGAGCTAGTTCAACTCTACTGTAAAATTATTTGACCTAGCCTATACAGCTAGTTCACCTCTAGTGTAAAATTATTTGTACTAGGTTATAGATCTAGTTCAACTCTAGTGTAAAATTATTCATACTAGGTTATAGAGCTAGTTCAATTCTAGTGTAAAATTATTTGTACTAGGTTATAGAGCTAGTTCAACTCTAGTGTAAAAGTATTTTGTACTGAGCTAGTTCGACTCTATTGTAAAATTATTTGTGCTAGCCTATAGAGCTAGTTCAACTTTAGTGTAAATTTTTTTGTACTAGGTTATAGAGCTAGTTCAACTCTAGGGTAAAATTATTTGAACCAGCCTGTAGAGCTATTTCAACTCTAGTGTAAAATTATTTGTAATAGGTAATAGAGCTAGTTCAACTCTAGTGTAAAATTATTTAAACTAGCTTGTAGAGCTAGTTGAACACTAATGTAAACCTATTTGAACTAGCTTGTAGAGCTAGTCCAACTCTAGTGTAAAATTATTTGAACTAGCCTGTAGAGCTAGTTTAACTCTAGTGTAAAATTATTTGAACTAGCTTGTAGAGCTAGTTCAACTGTATTGTAAAATTATTTGTATTAGGTTATAGACCTTGTTTAACTCTAGTGTAAAATTATTTGTACTGGGTTATAGAGCTAGTTCAACTCTAGTGTAAAATTATTTGAACTAGTTTTTAGAGCTAGTTCAACTCTAGTGTAAAATTATTTGTACTAGGTTATAGATGTAGTTCAACTCTAGTGTAAAATTATTCGTACTAGGTTATAGAGCTAGTTCAATTCTAGTGTAAAATTATTTGTACTAGGTTATACAGCTAGTTCAACTCTAGTGTAAAAGTATTTGTACTGAGCTAGTTCAACTCTATTGTAAAATTATTTGTGCTAGCCTATAGAGCTAGTTCAACTTTAGTGTAAATTTTTTTGTACTAGGTTATAGAGCTAGTTCAACTCTAGGGTAAAATTATTTGAACCAGCCTGTAGAGCTATTTCAACTCTAGTGTAAAATTATTTGTAATAGGTAATAGAGCTAGTTCAACTCTAGTGTAAAATTATTTAAACTAGCTTGTAGAGCTAGTTGAACACTAATGTAAACCTATTTGAACTAGCTTGTAGAGCTAGTACAACTCTAGTGTAAAATTATTTGAACTAGCCTGTAGAGCTAGTTTAACTCTAGTGTAAAATTATTTGAACTAGCTTGTAGAGCTAGTTCAACTCTAGTGTAAAATTATTTGTATTAGGTTGTAGAGCTTGTTTAACTCTAGTGTAAAATTATTTGTACTGGGTTATAGAGCTACTTCAACTCTAGTGTAAAATTATTTGAACTAGTTTTTAGAGCTAGTTCAACTCTAGTGTAAAATTATTTATACTATGTTATAGATCTAGTTCAACTCTAGTGTAAAATTATTTAAACTAGCCTGTAGAGCTAGTTCAACTCTAGTGTAAAATTATTTGCACTAGCTTGTAGAGCTAGTTCAACTCTGGTGTAAAATTATTTGCACTAGCTTGTAGAGCTAGTTCAACTCTGTGTAAAATTAATTGTACTAGGTTATAGTGCTTGTTCAACTCTAGTGTAAAATTATTTGAACTAGGTTATAGAGCTAGTTCAACTCTAGTGTAAAATTATTTAACCTAGCCTGTAGAGCTAGTTCAACTCTAGTGTAAAATTATTTGAACTAGCCTGTAGAGCTAGTTTAACTCTAGTGTAAAATTATTTGAACTAGCTTGTAGTGCTAGTTCAACTCTAGTGTAAAATTATTTGTTCTAGATTATAATGCTAGTTCAACTCTAGTGTAAAATTATAAGTACTAGGTTATACAACTAGTTCGAGTCTAGTGCAAAATTATTTGACATAGCTTGTAGAGCTAGTTCAACTCTAGTGTAAAATTATTTGTACTAGGTTATAGAGCTAGTTCAACTCTAGTGTAAAATTATTTAAAGTAGCTTGTAGAGCTAGTTCAACACTAGTGTAAACCTTTTTGAACTAGTTTGTAGGCTGTAGAGCTAGTTCAACTCTAGTGCTAAATTATTTGAACTAGCTTGTAGAGCTAGTTCAATTTAGTGTAAAATTATTTGTACTAGGTTATAGAGCTAGTTCAACTCTAGTGTAAAATTATTTGTACTAGGTTGTAGAGCTAGTTCAACTCTAGTGTAAAACTGTTTGAACTAGCCTATAGAGCTAGTTGAACTTAGTGTAAAGTTATTTAAACTAGCTTGTTGAGCTAGTTGAACACTAGTGCATGTTGGGGAACGTTGCAGAAAACAAAAAAAATTCCTACGTTTTGACCAAGATCCATCTATGAGTTCATCTAGCAACGAGTGATCGGATGCATCTACATACCTTTGTAGATCGCGAGCGGAAGCGTTCAAAGAACGGGGATGAGGGAGTCGTAGTCGTCGTGATCCAAATCAGCGGAGATCCTAGCGCCGAACGGACGGCACCTCCGCGTTCAACACACGTACGGTCAGCGTGACGTCTCCTCCTTCTTGATCCAGCAAGGGGGAAGGAGAGGTTGATGAAGATCCAGCAGCACGGCAGCGTGGTGGTGGATGCAGCAGTCACCGCAGCAGGGCTTCGCCGAGCTTCTGCGAGAGGGAGAGGTGTAGCAGGGGAGAGGGAGGCGCCAAGACTTCAGGGTGCGGCTGCCCTCCCTCCCCCCTTTATATAGGCCCCCCTAGGGGGGTGCGCCGGCCCTAGGAGATGGGATCTCCTAGGGGGGGCGGCGGCCAAGGGGGTGGAGTGCCCCCCAAGGCAAGTGGAGGCGCCCCCTCCCCTAGGGTTCCCAACCCTAGACGCATGGGGGGCCCAAGGGGGGGCGCACCAGCCCACTATGGGCTGGTTCCCTCCCCACTTCAGCCCATGGGGCCCTCCGGGATGGGTGGCCCCACCCGATGGACCCCCGGGACCCTTCCGGTGGTCCCGGTACAATACCGTTGACCCCCGAAACTCTCCCGATGGCCGAAACTGCACTTCTTATATATAATTCTTCACCTCCGGACCATTCCGGAACTCCTCGTGACGTCCGAGATCTCATCCGGGACTCCGAACAACTTTTGGGTTACTGCATACTCATATCTCTACAACCCTAGCGTCACCGAACCTTAAGTGTGTAGACCCTACGGGTTCGGGAGACATGTAGACATGACTGAGACGACTCTCCGGTCAATAACCAACAGCGGGATCTGGATACCCATGTTGGCTCCCACATGCTCCTCGATGATCTCATTGGATGAACCACGATGTCGAGGATTCAAGCAACCCCGTATACAATTCCCTTTGTCAATCAGTACGTTACTTGCCCGAGATTCGATCGTCGGTATCCCAATACCTCGTTCAATCTCGTTACCGGCAAGTCACTTTACTCTTATCGTAATGCATGATCCCGTGACCAGACACTTGGTCACTTTGAGCTCATTATGATGATGCATTACCGAGTGGGCCCAGAGATACCTCTCCGTCATATGGAGTGACAAATCCCAGTCTTGATCCGTGTCAACCCAACAGACACTTTCGGAGATACCCGTAGTATACCTTTATAGTCACCCAGTTACGTTGTGATGTTTGGTACACCCAAAGCACTCCTACGGTATCCGGGAGTTACATGATCTCATGGTCTAAGGAAAAGATACTTGACATTGGAAAAACTCTAGGAAACGAACTATATGATCTTGTGCTATGTTTAGGATTGGGTCTTGTCCATCACATCATTCTCCTAATGATGTGATCTCGTTATCAATGACATCCAATGTCCATAGTCAGGAAACCATGACTATCTGTTGATCAACGAGCTAGTCAACTAGAGGCTTACTAGGGACATGTTGGTGTCTATGCATTCACACATGTATTACGATTTCCGGATAACACAATTATAGCATGAATAAAAGACAATTATCATGAACAAGGAAATATAATAATAATCCTTTTATTATTGCCTCTAGGGCATATTTGCAACAGTCTCCCACTTGTACTAGAGTCAATAATCTAGTTACATTGTGATGAATTGAACACCCATAGAGTTCTGGTGTTGATCATGTTTTGCCCTAGGGAGAGGTTTAGTCAACGGATCTGCGACATTCAGATCCGTATGTACTTTACAAATATCTATGTATCCATCTTGAAAATTTTCACGAATGGAGTTGAAGCGACGCTTGATGTGCCTGGTCTTCTTGTGAAACCTGGGCTCCTTGGCAAGTGCAATAGCTCCAGTGTTGTCACAGAAGAGTTTGATCGGCCCCGACGCATTGGGTATGACTCCTAGGTCGATGATGAACTCCTTCACCCAAATTTCTTCATGCGCTGCCTCCGAGGCTGCCATGTACTCCGCTTCACATGTAGATCCCGCCACGACGCTCTGCTTGCAGCTGCACCAGCTTACTGCTCCACCATTCAACATATACACATATCCAGTTTGTGACTTAGAGTCATCCAGATCTGTGTCGAAGCTAGCGTCGACGTAACCCTTTACGACGAGCTCTTCGTCACCTCCATAAACGAGAAACATGTCCTTAGTCCTTTTCAGGTACTTCAGGATATTCTTGACCGCTGTCCAGTGTTCCTTGCCGGGATTACTTTGGTACCTTCCTACCAAACTTACGGCAAGGTTTACATCAGGCCTGGTACACAGCATGGCATACATAATAGACCCTATGGCTGAGGCATAGGGGATGACACTCATCTCTTCTATATCTTCTGCCGTGGTCGGACATTGAGCTGAGCTCAATTTCACACCTTGCAACACATGCAAGAACCCCTTCTTAGACTGATCCATATTGAACTTCTTCAATATCTTATCAAGGTATGTGCTTTGTGAAAGACCTATGAGGCATCTTGATCTATCTCTATAGATCTTGATGCCTAATATATAAGCAGCTTCTCCAAGGTCCTTCATTGAAAAACTCTTATTCAAGTAGGCCTTAATGCTGTCCAAAAGCTCTATATCATTTCCCATCAAAAGTATGTCATCTACATATAATATGAGAAATGCTACAGAGCTCCCACTCACTTTCTTGTAAACGCAGGCTTCTCCATAAGTCTGCATAAACCCAAACACTTTGATCATCTCATCAAAGCGAATGTTCCAACTCCGAGATGCTTGCACCAGCCCATAAATCGAGCGTTGGAGCTTGCACACCTTGTCAGCATTCTTAGGATCGACAAAACCTTTCGGCTGCATCATATACAATTCTTCCTTAAGGAAACCATTAAGGAATGCCGTTTTGACGTCCATTTGCCATATCTCATAATCATAGAATGCGGCAATTGCTAACATGATTCGGACGGACTTCAGCTTCGCTACAGGTGAGAAAGTCTCATCGTAGTCAACCCCTTGAACTTGTCGATAACCCTTAGCGACAAGCCGAGCTTTATAGATGGTCACATTACCATCCGCGTCTGTCTTCTTCTTAAAGATCCGTTTATTTTCTATGGCTCGCCGCTCAACGGGCAAGTCAGTCAAAGTCCATACTTCGTTTTCATACATGGGATCCTATCTCGGATTTCATGGCTTCCAGCCATTTGTCGGAATCCGGGCCCGCCATCGCTTCTTCATAGTTCGAAGGTTCACCGTTGTCTAACAACATGATTTCCAAGACAGGGTTGCCGTACCACTCTGGTGCGGAACATGTCCTTGTGGACCTACGAAGTTCAGTAGCAACTTGATCTGAAGTTTCATGATCATCATCATTAACTTCCTCTCTAGTCGGTGCAGGCACCTCAGGAACATTTTCTTGAGTTGCGCCACTTTCCGGTTCAAGAGGTAATACTTCATCAAGTTCTACTTTCCTCCCACTTACTTCTTTCGAGAGAAACTCTTTCTCTAGAAAGGATCCATTCTTGGCAACAAAGATCTTGCCTTCGGATCTGAGGTAGAAGGTATACCCAATAGTTTCTTTAGGGTATCCTATGAAGACGCATTTTTCCGACTTGGGTTCGAGCTTTTCAGGTTGAAGTTTCTTGACATAAGCATCGCATCCCCAAACTTTTAGAAACGACAGCTTAGGTTTCTTCCCAAACCATAATTCATACGGTGTCGTCTCAACGGATTTCGACGGAGCCCTATTTAATGTGAATGCGGCAGTCTCTAAAGCATAGCCCAAAATGATAGCGGTAAATCGGTAAGAGACATCATAGATCGCACCATATCTAATAGAGTACGATTACGACGTTCGGACACACCATTACGCTGAGGTGTTCTAGGCAGCATTAGTTGTGAAACTATTCCACATTTTCTTAAGTGTGTGCCAAATTCGTGACTCAAGTATTCTCCCCTGATCTGATCGCAAGAACTTGATTTTCCTGTCACGTTGATTCTCAACCTCACTCTGAAATTCCTTGAACTTTTCAAAGGTCTCAGACTTGTGTTTCATTAAGTAGACATACCCATATCTACTCAAGTCATCAGTGAGGGTGAGAACATAACGATAGCCACCGCGAGCCTCAACACTCATTGGACCGCACACATCAGTATGTATGATTTCCAATAAGTTGGTTGCTCGCTCCATTGTTCCTGAGAACGGAGTCTTGGTCATTTTACCCATGAGGCATGGTTCGCACGTGTCAAATGATGTAATCAAGAGACTCTAAAAGTCCATCTGCATGGAGCTTCTTCATGCGTTTGACACCTATGTGACCAAGGCGGCAGTGCCACAAGTATGTGGGACTATCATTATCAACCTTACATCTTTTGGTATTCACACTATGAATATGTGTAGCATTACGCTCGAGATTCATTAAGAATAAACCATTCACCATCGGAGCATGACCATAAAACATATCTCTCATATAAATAGAACAACCATTATTCTCGGATTTAAATGAGTAGCCATCTCGTATTAAACGAGATCCTGATACAATGTTCATGCTCAAAGCTGGCACTAAATAACAATTATTGAGGTTTAAAACTAATCCCGTAGGTAAATGTAGAGGTAGCGTGCCGACGGCGATCACATCGACCTTGGAACCATTCCCGACGCGCATCGTCACCTCGTCCTTCGCCAGTCTCCGCTTATTCCGCAGCTCCTGCTTTGAGTTACAAATATGAGCAACCGCACCGGTATCAAATACCCAGGAGCTACTACGAGTACTGGTAAGGTACACATCAATTACATGTATATCACATATACCTTTCGTGATTGCCGGCCTTCTTGTCCGCTAAGTATTTGGGGCAGTTCCGCTTCCAGTGACCACTTCCCTTGCAATAAAAGCACTCAGTCTCGGGCTTGGGTCCATTCTTTGGCTTCTTCCCGGCAGCTTGCTTACCGGGCGCGGCAACTCCCTTGCCGTCCTTCTTGAAGTTCTTTACCCTTGCCTTTCTTGAACTTAGTGGTTTTATTCACCATCAACACTTGATGTTCCTTTTTGACTTCTACCTCTGCTGATTTCAGCATTGCAAATACTTCAGGAATGGTCTTTTCCATCCCCTGCATATTGAAGTTCATCACAAAGCTCTTGTAGCTCGGTGGAAGCGACTGAAGGATTCTGTCAATGACCGCGTCATCCGGGAGATTAACTCCCAGCTGAGTCAAGCGGTTATGTAACCCAGACATAGTGAGTATGTGCTCACTGACAGAATCGTTTTCCTCCATCTTACAGCTGAAGAACTTGTCGGAGACTTCATATCTCTTGACCCGGGCATGAGCTTGAAAAACCATTTTCAGCTCTTCGAACATCTCATATGCTCCGTGTCTCTCAAAACGCTTTTGGAGCCCCGGTTCTAAGCTGTAAAGCATGCCGCACTGAACGAGGGAGTAATCATCACGTGTCTGCCAAGCGTTCATAACGTCTTGTTCTGCAGGGAGAGCAGGTGCTTCACCTAGCGGTGCTTGTAGGACATAATCTTTCTTGGCAGCTATGAGGATGATCCTCAGGTTCCGGACCCAGTCCGTATAGTTGCTGCCATCGTCTTTCAGCTTGGTTTTCTCTAGGAACGCGTTGAAGTTGAGGACAACGTTGGCCATTTGATCTACAAGACATATTGTAAAGATTTTAGACTAAGTTCATGATAATTAAGTTCATCTAATCAAATTATTCAATGAACTCCCACTTAGATAGACATCCCTCTCTAGTCATCTAAGTATAACATGATCCGAGTTGACTAGGCCGTGTCCGATCATCACGTGAGACGGACTAGTCAACATCGGTGAACATCTTCATGTTGATCGTATCTTCTATACGACTCATGCTCGACCTTTCGGTCTTCTGTGTTCCGAGGCCATGTATGTACATGCTAGGCTCGTCAAGTCAACCTAAGTGTTTGCATGTGTAAATCTGTCTTACACCCGTTGTATGTGAACGTTGGAATCTATCACACCCGATCATCACGTGGTGCTTCGAAACAACGAACTGTCGCAACGCACAGTTAGGGGGAACACTTTCTTGAAATTATTATGAGGGATCATCTTATTTACTACCGTCGTTCTAAGTAAACAAGATGCAAAAACATGATAAACATCACATGCAATCAAATAATAATAGTGACATGATATGGCCAATATCACATAGCTCCTTTGATCTCCATCTTGGGGCTCCATGATCATCTTGTCACCGGCATGACACCATGATCTCCATCATCATGATCTCCATCATCGTGTCTCCATGAAGTTGCTCACCAACTATTACTTCTACTACTATGGCTAACACGTTTAGCAATAAAGTAAAGTAATTTACATGGCGTTTCTCAATGACACGCAGGTCATACAAAAAATAAAGACAACTCCTATGGCTCCTGCCGGTTGTCATACTCATCGACATGCAAGTCGTGATTCCTATTACAAGAACATGATCTCATACATCACATATATATCATTCATCATTCATCACAACTTTGGCCATATCATACATCACAAAGCACTTGCTGCAAAAACAAGTTAGACGTCCTCTAATTGTTGTTGCAAGTTTTACGTGTGCAAATAGGGTTCTAGCAAGAACGTTTTCTTACCTACGTGAAAGCCACAACGTGATTTGTCAACTTCTATTTACCCTTCATAAGGACCCTTTTCATCGAATCCGCTCCAACTAAAGTGGGAGAGACAGACACCCGCCAGCCACCTTATGCAACTAGTGCATGTCAGTCGGTGGAACCGGTCTCACGTAAGCGTACGTGTAAGGTTGGTCCGGGCCGCTTCATCCCACAATACCACTGAAGCAAAATAAGACTAGTAGCAGCAAGAAAGTTGACAACATCTACGCCCACAACAAATTGTGTTCTACTCGTGCAAAGAGAACTACGCATAGACCTAGCTCATGATGCCACTGTTGGGGAACGTTGCAGAAAACAAAAAAATTTCCTACGTTTTCACCAAGATCCATCTATGAGTTCATCTAGCAACGAGTGATCGGATGCATCTACATACCTTTGTAGATCGCGAGCGGAAGCGTTCAAAGAACGGGGATGAGGGAGTCGTACTCGTCGTGATCCAAATCACCGGAGATCCTAGCGCCGAACGGACGGCACCTCCGCGTTCAACACACGTACGGTCAGTGTGACGTCTCCTCCTTCTTGATCCAGCAAGGGGGAAGGAGAGGTTGATGAAGATCCAGCAGCACGACGGCATGGTGGTGGATGCAGCAGTCACCGCAGCAGGGCTTCGCCGAGCTTCTGCGAGAGGGAGAGGTGTAGCAGGGGAGAGGGAGGCGCCAAGACTTCAGGGTGCAGCTGCCCTCCCTCCCCCTTTATATAGGCCCCCCTAGGGGGTGCGCCGGCCCTAGGAGATGGGATCTCCTAGGGGGGCGGCGGCCAAGGGGGTGGAGTGCCCCCCAAGGCAAGTGGAGGCGCCCCCTCCCCTAGGGTTCCCAACCCTAGGCGCATGGGGGGCCCAAGGGGGGGCACACCAGCCCACTATGGGCTGGTTCCCTCCCCACTTCAGCCCATGGGGCCCTCCGGGATGGGTGGCCCCACCCGGTGGACCCCTGGGACCCTTCCGGTGGTCCCGGTACAATACTGTTGACCCCCGAAACTCTCCCGATGGCCAAAACTGCACTTCCTATATATAATTCTTCACCTCCGGACCATTCCGGAACTGCTCGTGACGTCCGGGATCTCATCCGGGACTCCGAACAACTTTCGAGTTACTGCATACTCATATCTCTACAACCCTAGCGTCACCGAACCTTAAGTGTGTAGACCCTACGGGTTCGGGAGACATGTAGACATGACCGAGACGACTCTCCGGTGAATCACCAACAGCGGGATCTGGATACCCATGTTGGCTCCCACATGCTCCTCGATGATCTCATCGGATGAACCACGATGTCGAGGATTCAAGCAACCCCGTATACAATTCCCTTTGTCAATCGGTATGTTACTTGCCCGAGATTCGATCGTTGGTATCCCAATACCTCGTTCAATCTTGTTACCGGCAAGTCACTTTACTCGTACCGTAATGCACGATCCCGTGACTAGACACTTGGTCACTTTGAGCTCATTATGATGATGCATTACCGAGTGGGCCCAGAGATACCTCTCCGTCATATGGAGTGACAAATCCCAGTCTTGATCCGTGTCAACCCAACAGACACTTTCGGAGATACCCGTAGTATACCTTTATAGTCACCCAGTTACGTTGTGACGTTTGGTACACCCAAAGCACTCCTACGGTATCCGGGAGTTACACGATCTCATGGTCCAAGGAAAAGATACTTGACATTGGAAAAACTCTAGGAAACGAACTATATGATCTTGTGCTATGTTTAGGATTGGGTCTTGTCCATCACATCATTCTCCTAATGATGTGATCTCGTTATCAATGACATCCAATGTCATAGTCAGGAAACCATGACTATCTGTTGATCAACGAGCTAGTCAACTAGAGGCTTACTAGGGACATGTTGGTGTCTATGCATTCACACATGTATTACGATTTCCGGATAACACAATTATAGCATGAATAAAAGACAATTATCATGAATAAGGAAATATAATAATAATCCTTTAATTATTGCCTCTAGGGCATATTTACAACAATGCAAAACTATTTGAACTAGCCTGTAGAGCTAGTTCAACTCTAGTGTAAAATTATTTGCACCAGCTTGTAGAGCTAGCTCAACTTTGGTGTCAAATTATTTGTACTAGGTTATAGTACTTGTTCAAATCTAGTGTAAAATCATTTGAACTAGGTTATACAGCTAGTTCAACTCTAGTGTAAAATTATTTGTACTAGGTTATAGATCTAGTTCAACTCTAGTGTAAAATTATTTGTACTAGGTTATAGAGCTAGTTCAACTCTAGTGTAAAACTATTTGAACTAGCCTATAGAGCTAGTTGAACTTAGTGTAAAATTATTTGAACTAGCTTGTAGGGCTAGTTCAGCTCTAGTGTAAAATTATTTGTACTAGGTTACAGAGCTAGTTCAACTCTAGTGTAAAATTATTTGAAATAGCTTGTAGAGCTAGTTCAACTCTAGTGTAAAATTATTTGAACTAGCTTGTAGAGCTAGTTCAACTCAATTGTAAAATTATTTGTACTAGGTTATGGAGCTAGTTCAACTCTGGTGTTAAATTATTTGAACTAGCCAGTAGAGCTAGTTCAACTTTAGTGTAAAATTATTTGTACTAGGTTATAGAGCTATTTCAACTCTAGTGTAAAATTATTCGAACTAGCTTGTAGAGCTACTTCAACTCTAGTGTAAAATTATTTGTACTAGGTTATTGAGCTAGTTCAACTCTAGTGTAAAATTATTTGTACTAGGTTATAGAGCTAGTTCAACTCTAGTGTGAAATTATTTATACTAGCCTGTAGAGCTAGTTGAACACTAGTGTAAAATTATTTGACCAAGCTTGTAGAGCTAGTTCAACTCTAGTGTAAAATTATTTGTAATAGGTTATAGAGCTAGTTCAACTCAAGTGTAAAATTATTTAAACTAGCTTGTAGAGCTAGTTCAACACTAGTGTAAAATTATTTGTATTAGGTTATAGAGCTAGTTCAACT
>NC_053024.1:159483578-159507982 GCF_003073215.2 Triticum urartu
TATTAATTATATATACTCCATTGTTCATGATAATTGTCTTTTATTCATGCTATAATTGTGTTATCCGGAAATCGTAATACATGTGTGAATAATAGACACCAACATGTCCCTAGTAAGCCTCTAGTTGACTAGCTCATTGATCAACAGATAGTCATGGTTTTCTGACTATGGACATTGGATGTCATTGATAACGAGATCACATCATTAGGAGAATGATGTGATGGACAAGACCCAATCCTAAACATAGCACAAGATCGTATAGTTTGTTTGCTAGAGTTTTTCCAATGTCAAGTATCTTTTCCTTAGACCATGAGATCGTATAACTCCCGGATGCCGTAGGAGTGCTTTGGGTGTACCAAACGTCACAACGTAACTGGGTGACTATAAAGGTCTATACTACGGGTATCTCCGAAAGTGTCTGTTGGGTTGACACGGATCAAGACTGGGATTTGTCACTCCGTATGACGGAGAGGTATCTCTGGGCCCACTCGGTAATGCATCATCATAATGAGCTCAAAGTGACCAAGTGTCTGGTCACGGGATCATGCATTACGGTACGAGTAAAGTGATGCCGGTAACGAGATTGAACGAAGGTATTGGGATACCGACGATCGAATCTCGGGCAAGTAACATACCGATTGACAAAGGGAATTGTATACGGGGTTGCTTGAATCCTCGACATCGTGGTTCATCCGATGAGATCATCGAGGAGCATGTGGGAGCCAACATGGGTATCCAGATCCCGCTGTTGGTTATTGACCGGAGAGCCATCTCGGTCATGTCTACATGTCTCCCGAACCCGTAGGGTCTACACACTTAAGGTTCGGTGACGCTAGGGTTGTAGAGATATGTTATGCAGTAACCCGAAAGTTGTTCGGAGTCCCGGATGAGATCCCGGACGTCACGAGGAGTTCCGGAATGGTCCGGAGGTGAAAATTATATATAGGAAGTGCAGTTTCGGCCATCGGGAGAGTTTCGGGGTCACCGGTATTGTACCGGGACCACCGGAAGGGTCCCGGGGGTCCACCGGGTGGGGCCACCCATCCCGGAGGGCCCCATGGGCTGAAGTGGGGAGGGGAACCAGCCCATAGTGGGCTGGTGCGCCCCCCTTGGCCCACCCCCTGCGCCTAGGGTTGGAAACCCTAGGGTGGGGGGGCGCCCCACTTGCCTTGGGGGGTACTCCAACCCCCTGGCCGCCGCCCCCCTTGGGAGATCTGCATCTCCAAGGGCCGGCGCCCCCCAAGGGGGCCTATATAAAGGGGGGGAGGGAGGGGCAGCCGCACCCTTGAGTCTTGGCGCCTCCCTCTCCCCTGCTACACCTCTCCCTCTCGAGTAGAACGGCGAAGCCCTGCTGCGGTGACCCCTGCATCCACCACCACGCCGTCGTGCTGCTGGATCTTCATCAACCTCTCCTTCCCCCTTGCTGGATCAAGAAGGAGGAGACGTCACGCTGACCGTACGTGTGTTGAACGCAGGAGGTGCCGTCCGTTCGGCGCTAGGATCTCCGGTGATTTGGATCACGTCGAGTACGACTTCCTCATCCCCGTTCTTTGAACGCTTCCGCGCGTGATCTACAAAGGTATGTAGATGCAATCCGATCACTCGTTGCTAGATGAACTCATAGATGGATCTTGGTGAAACCGTAGGAAAATTTTTGTTTTCTGCATCGTTCCCCAACAGCTGTCTCTTATGCATAACCTCAAAATAATAGCGGTAGATCGGTAAGAGACATCATAGATCGCACCATATCTCATAAGATTCGATTACGACGTCCGGACACACCATTACCCTATGGTGTTCCAGGTGGCTTCAACTGTGAAACAATTCCACAATGTCTTAAGTGTTTGCCAAACTCATAACTCAGAAATTCTCATTGATCAGATCGTAGGAATTTGATCTTCTTGTTATGATGATTCTTAACTTCACTCTGAAATCGCTTGAACTTTTCAAACGTTTCAGACTTGTGCTTCATTAAGTAAATATACCTATATCTACTCAAATCGTCAGTGAAGATGAGAAAATAGCGATATCCACCGCACGCTTCAATTCTCATTGGATCACACGCATCAGCATGTATGATTTCCAACAAGTCACTTGCCCGTTTCATTGTACCTGAAAACGGGGTCTTAGTCATCCTGCCCATGAGGCATGGCTCGCATGTGTCAAGCGATTCAAAATCAAGTGACTCCAAACATCCATCGACATGGAGTTTCTTCATGCATCTTATGCCAATATGACCTAAGCGGCAGTGCCACAAGAAAGTGGTACTATCATTATTAACTCTACATCTTTTGGCGTGAACATGTGTATTACCACGACCGAGATTCAATGAACCATTCACATAGGGTGCATGACCATGAAAGGTATTATTCATGTAAATAGAATAACCATTATTCTCTAATTTAAATGAATAACCGTATTGCAATGAACATGATCTAATCATATTCATGCTCAACGTAGACACCTGATAACATTTATCTAGGTTCAATACTAATCCCGAAGGCAGATGGAGCGTGCGATGGTGATCTCATCAACTTTGGAAACACTTCCAACACACATCGTCACCTCGCCCTTAGCCAGTCTCCGTTTAGTCCGTAGCTTTTGCTTCAAGTCACCAATAATAGCAACTGAACCGGTATCCAATACCCAGGTGCTACCAGGAGTACTAGTGAGGTACACATTAATAACACGTATATACTTTGTTGAAGTTAACGCCTTCTTACCTACCATGCATTACTGGAACACCGACAACCAACGGTAATTCCGCTACCAAGATGAACGTTCTCCCCTATACAATGGAAGCACGTAGCTCGATTATAGCAGGTCAACCTGGGTTCACTTCACTATGAGCAAGCAACCAGAGTTATGCCTCACAATATCGAAGATTTTCAACCTTCATCTAAGCCTAGAACCGCCATAATCTTAGACACCAGTGTCATCGAAGATAGTAAACCAGCAACACTTAGATGCTCCTCTAGAATTCTACCTATTTGTGGTCTTAAGCACGCGAACAGACTACCGGGATCGAAACTCCATATACCCTTGCATTTATAATCTATCACGAAAGATCTAGAACTAGCTTAAGTGCAATAGTGGCTAGAGAAACTCTATCAAATCAACCTATACTTACTCTGAAGTAAATAACTCCCACTATGATTAACATAAGATATGTAGCACCAAGGACATCTAAGAGCACAAATGAACCACATAGTGAGCATATTCTCCCATCTTGTGAGACTAACGAACTGATCAGAGCTCACTACTCAACCCGAAAGCATGAGTGAACCTCCAATCGACTTGGTAACATCTCAGTCTATAAGGCATTCAAAACTTTGGAACTCTGATTACATAACGCCGATAAATATAAGTGCACATAAACATCATCAAGTTAGATCATCAAGATGTAAGTCTGTACAGGTGATCTCACAAACAATCACAGACGACGTTTGTACGGGAGTTAAGCGCCACACACGCAGCGGTGCATTAAGGACATAAGCCCTTCTGTTGTAGCAATGAGGACAATCCTCAGCTACGGACCACGTCCGCATCATTGCTACTATACATATCTCAACTAATCTTTCTCTAGGAACGATATCTAGAAACAGTGATACAACGTGAGCTACGACACATATTTGCAAAAGACCTTTTGACTATGTTCAAGATAATTAAGTTCATCTAATCAAATTATTAATGAACTCCCACTCAGATAGACATCCCTCTAGTCATCTAAGTGAAACATGATCCGAGTCAACTAGGCCGTGTCCGATCATCACGTGAGACGGACTAGTCAACATCGGTGAACATCTTCATGTTGATCGTATCTTCTATACGACTCATGCTCGACCTTTCGGTCTTCGTGTTCCGAGGCCATGTCTGTACATGCTAGACTCGTCAAGTCAACCTAAGTGTATTGCGTGTGTAAATCTGGCTTACACCCGTTGTATTCGAACGTTAGAATCTATCACACCCGATCATCACGTGGTGCTTCGAAACAACGAACCTTCGCAACGGTGCACAGTTAGGGGGAACACTTTCTTGAAATTATGAGGATCATCTTATTTAAGCTACCGTCGTTCTAAGCAAATAAGATGTAAAACATGATAAACATCACATGCAATCAAATAAGTGACATGATATGGCCAATATCATTTCCTTTGATCTCCATCTTCGGGGCTCCATGATCATCTTGTCACCGGCATGACACCATGATCTCCATCATCATGATCTCCATCATCGTGTCTTCTTGAAGTTGTCTCGTCATCTATTACTTCTACTACTATGGCTAACGGTTTAGCAATAAAGTAAAGTAATTACATGACGTTTATTGACACGCAGGTCATAAATAAATTAAAGACAACTCCTATGGCTCCTGCCGGTTGTCATACTCATCGACATGCAAGTCGTGATTCCTATTACAAGAACATGATCAATCTCATACATCACATATCATTCATCACATCCTTTTGGCCATATCACATCACAAGGCATATGCTGCAAAACAAGTTAGACGTCCTCTAATTGTTGTTGCAAGTTTTTACGTGGCTGCTATAGGTTTCTAGCAAGAACGTTTCTTACCTACGCCAAACCACAACGTGATATGCCAATTTCTATTTACCCTTCATAAGGACCCTTTTCATCGAATCTGATCTGACTAAAGTGGGAGAGACAGACACCCGCTAGCCACCTTATGCAACTAGTGCATGTCAGTCGGTGGAACCAGTCTCACGTAAGAGTACGTGTAAGGTCGGTCCGGGCCGCTTCATCCCACGATGCCGCCGAATCAAGATAAGACTTAACGGCAAGTAAATTGACAATATCGACGCCCACAACTGCTTTGTGTTCTACTCGTGCATAGAAACTACGCATAGACCTAGCTCATGATGCCACTGTTGGGGATACGTAGCAGAAATTTAAATTTTCTACGCATCACCAAGATCAATCTATGGAGTAATCTAGCAACGAGGGAAGGAGAGTGCATCTACATACCCTTGTAGATCGCTAAGCGGAAGCATTCAAGTGAACGGGGTTGATGGAGTCGTACTCGTCGTGATCCAAATCACCGATGATCCTAGTGCCGAACGGACGGCACCTCCGCGTTCAACACACGTACAGCCCGGTGACGTCTCCTACGCCTTGATCCAGCAAGGGGAGAGGAGAGGTTGGGGAAGACTCCATCCAGCAGCAGCACACGACGGCGTGGTGGTGGTGGAGGAGCGCGGGACTCCAGCAGGGCTTCGGCAAGCACTACGAGAGACGAGGAGGGAGAAGGGTAGGGCTGCGCCAACAGGGGAGGAACTTCATCTGTTAGGCTGCCCCTTTGCCTCCACTATATATAGGGGGGGAGGGAGGGCTGCGCCCCCACCTAGGGTTTCCTCCCTAGGGGTGGCGGCTGATACGTCTCCAACGTATCTATAATTTTTGATTGCTCCATGCTACTTTATCTACTGTTTTGGACTATATTGGGCTTTATTTTCCACTTTTATATTATTTTTGGGACTAACCTATTAACCGGAGGCCCAAACCCAGAATTGCTGTTTTTGCCTATTTCAGTATTTCGAGGAAACAGAATATCAAACGGAGCCCAACGGATTGATTGGAAAGAATAACTTTGAGGTGGTTTCGTACCCTACCATAATCTCTACGTTTGTTCTCCGCTATTAGTGGCTTCGGAGTGACTCTTTGTCGCATGTTGAGGGCTTGTCATATGATCTATCTATGTTATTATTGTTGAGAGAACTTGCACTGGCGAAAGTATGAACCCTAGGCCTTGTTTCCTATCATTGCAATACCGTTTACGCTCACTTTTACCGCTTGCTACCTTGCTGTTTTTATATTTTCAGATTACAAAAACCCATATCTACCATCCATATTGCACTTGTATCACCATCTCTTCGCCGAACTAGTGCACCTATACAATTTACCGTTGTATTGGGTGTGTTGGGGACACAAGAGACTATTTGTTATTTGGTTGCAGGGTTGCTTGAGAGAGACCATCTTCATCCTATGCCTCCTACAGATTGATAAACCTTAGGTCATCCACTTGAGGGAAATTTGCTACTGTCCTACAAACCTCTGCACTTGGAGGCCCAACAACGTCTACAAGAAGAAGGTTGTGTAGTAGACATCAAGCTCTTTTCTGGCGCCGTTGCCGGGG
Source organism: Triticum urartu (assembly GCF_003073215.2). NCBI lineage: Eukaryota > Viridiplantae > Streptophyta > Magnoliopsida > Poales > Poaceae > Triticum > Triticum urartu. The sequence goes on from NC_053024.1 coordinate 159,489,733, forward strand.
AGGTGAGTTCTTAAAGGTATATCTTTAGATCATGCAATCGAATCTTTTTATTTCTTGTTTTAGCACTAGTCTAGTTTATAAAAGAAAACTACAAAAAAATGGAATTGAGTTTGTCTCATACGCTTCACCTTTTTAATATCTTTCGTGAGTATGATGGAAAAGAAAATTGTGCCAAAGTTCTAGAAGAAGAATTACACATAATTCTTGGCATAAAATATGTGAATGATGAGCATGATTGCAATGTTGTTAGTACGAATTCTTTGAATATCCATGATGCTAATGATATGCAAAGCCACAAGCTTGGGGAAGCTATGTTTGATGAAGATGATATTTTTTGTCCCCCAAGCTTTGATGAGAAAATTTACTATGATGAAAGCATGCCTCCTATCTATGATGATTATTGTGATGACACGTATGCTTTAAAGAATAATGATAACCATGAAACTTGTCATCTTGATCTTAATTCTCAATCATATGATAGTTATTTTGTTGAGTTTGCTCCCATTACTATTCCGAATGAGAAGAATTTTGCTTATGTGGAGAGTAATAAAATTTCTATGCAAGTAGATCATGAAAAGAATGCTTTAGGTTCTGGTTATATTGATGAATTCATTCATGATGCTACTGAAAATTATTATGAGGGAGGAACATATGCTTGTAGGAATTGCAATAATATCAAGTTTCCTCTCTATGTGCTTAAAGTTTTGAAGTTATGCTTGTTTTACCTTCCTATGCAAGATGATTCTTGTTCCCATAAGTTGTTTGTTCACAAAATCCCTATGCATAGGAAGTGGGTTAGACTTAAATGTGCTAGTCATATTCTTCATGATGCTCTCTTTATGTTACAATTCTTATCTTTTATGTGAGCATCATTGAAATCATCATGCCTAGTAGGGGCGTTAAACGATAGCGCTTGTTGGGAGGCAACCTAATTTTATTTTGTGTTTTTTGTTTTTGGTTATGTTTAGGAATAAATAATTCATATAGATTATGTTTATATGTGGTTTTATCTTTTAATTAGTGTTTGTGCTAAGTTAAACCTATTAGATCTTCTTGGAAGATAGTTATTTGATCTTGCTGTAATTTCCAGAATCTTTGCGCTCAGTGCCCGAATTGTCAAAAATCACCAGAACGTGATAAAATAGTGATTCCAATTGCTGCTGATCAATAAACAAATTTCCCAGGTCTTCTAATTTTGGTAGAATTTTTTGGGTTCCAGAAGTTTGCGTTAGTAACAGATTACTACAGACTGTTCTGTTTTTGACAGATTCTGTTTTGCGTGTGTTGTTTGCTTATTTTGATGAATCTATGGCTAGTAAAATAGTTTATAAACCATAGAGAAGTTGGAATACAGTAGGTTTAACACCAATACAAATAAAGAACAAGTTCACTACAGTACCTTAAAGTAGTCTTTTGTTTTCTTTCTCTAACGGAGCTCACGAGATTTCTATTGAGTTTTGTGTTGTGAGTTTTCAAGTTTTGGGTGAATTCTTTTGATGGATTATTGAACAAGGAGTGGCAAGAGCCTAAGCTTGGGGATTCCCATGGCACCCCCAAGATAATCCAAGGACACCAAAAAGTCAAAGCTTGGGGATGCCCTGGAAGGCATCCCCTCTTTCGTCCACTTCCATCGGTAATTTACTTGGAGCTATATTTTTATTCACCACATGATATGTGTTTTGCTTGGAGCATCTTGTATTATTTGTGTCTTTGCTTGTTAGTCTACCACAATCATCCTTGCTGTACACACCTTTTGAGAGAGCCATGTATGAATTGAAATTTGTTAGAATACTCTATGTGCTTCACTTATATCTTTTGAGCTTGATAGTTTACTCTATGTGCTTCACTTATATCTTTTTGAGCGTGATAATTTTTGCTCTAGTGCTTCACTTAGATCTTTTAGAGCACGGTGGTGGTTTGTTTTAAAGAAACTTGATCTCTCATGCTTCACTTAGATTATTTTGAGAGTCGTTAATAGCATGGTGATTTGCTTAATGTTAATATACTTGGTATTCAAGATATGTGAAACTTTCTTTTTAGTGGGTTGAATACTAAGATAAGTTTGATGCTTGATAATTGTTTTGAGATATGGAGGTGATAATATCATAGTCGTTCTAGTTGAGTAGTTGTGAATTTGAGAAATACTTGTGTTGAAGTTAGCAAGTCCCGTAGCATGCACGTATGGTTAAAGTTGTGTAACAAATTTGAAGCATGAAGTGTACCTGGCTTGTGCATCCTTATGAGTGGCGGTCGGGGACGAGCGATGGTCTTTTCCTACCAATCTATCCCCCTAGGAGCATGCGCGTAGTACTTGATTTTTGATGACTTCTAAATTTTTGCAATAAGTATATGAGTTCTTTTGACTAATGTTGAGTCCATGGATTATACACACTTTTACCTTTCCGCCATTTGCTAGCCTCTTCGGTACCGTGCATTGCCCTTTCTCACATTGAGAGTTGGTGCAAACTTCGCCGGTGCATCCAAACCCCGTGATATGATACGCTCTTTCACACATAAACCTCCCTATATCTTCCTCAAAACAGCCACCATACCTACCTATCATGGCATTTCCATAGCCATTCCGAGATATATTGCCATGCAAATTCCATCATCATCATCATCATGACATGCTTTACTTTTGTCATATTGCCATTGCATGATCTTGTAGTTGACATCGTATTTGTGGCAAAGCCACCATGCATTATTTTTCATACATGTCACTCTTGATTCATTGCACCATCCCGGTACACTGCCGGAGGCATTCATATAGAGTCATATCTTGTTCTAGTATCGAGTTGTAATCATTATGTTGTAATCAATAGAAGTGTGATGATCATCATTATTAGAGCATTGCCCAATCAAAAAAAGAGAGAGATAAAGGCCAAAAAGAAAAAAATAAAGGCCCAAAAAAAAGGGAGAGAAAATAAAAAGGGCAATGATACTATCTCTTTTTCCACACTTGTGCTTCAAAGTAGCACCTTGTTCTTCATGTAGTGAGTCTCATATATTGTGCTTCAAAGTAGCACCATGATTTCATATAGTGAGTCTCATAAGTTGTCTTGTTCATACTAGTGGGAATTTTTCATTATAGAACTTGGCTTGTATATTCCAACGATGGGCTTCCTCAAAATGCCCTAGGTCTTCATGAGCAAGCAAGTTGGATGCACACCCACTAGTTTTCTTTTGTTGAGCATTCTTAGCTCTAGTGCATCCGTTGCATGGCAATCCCTACTCCTTGCATTAACATCAATTGATGGGCATCTCCATAGCTCATTGATTAGCCTCGTTGATGTGAGACTTTCTCCTTTTTTGTCTTCTCCACACAATCCCCATCATCATATTCTATACCACCCATAGTGCTATGTCCATGGCTCGCGCTCATGTATTGCGTGAAGGTTGAAAAAGTTTGAGATTATTTGAGTATGAAACAATTGCTTGGCTTGTCATCGGGGGTATAGAAGTTGGGAACATCTTTGTGTGACGAAAATGAAGCATAGCCTAACTATATGATTTTGTAGGGATGAACTTCCTTTGGCCATGTTATTTTGAGATGACATAATTGTTTGATTAGTATGCTTGAAGTATTATCATTTTTTATGTCAATATGAACTTTTGTCTTGAACCTTTCGGATCTGAATATTCATACCATGATTAAGAAGATTTACATTGAAATTATCCCAAAGTATCACTCCGCATCAAAAATTCTCTTCTTATCATTTACCTACTTGAGGACGAGCAGGAATTAAGTTTGGGGATGCCTGATACGTCTCCAACGTATCTATAATTTTTGATTGCTCCATGCTACTTTATCTACTGTTTTGGAATATATTGGGCTTTATTATCCACTTTTATATTATTTTTGGGACTAACCTATTAACCGGAGGCCCAGCCCAGAATTGCTGTTTTTGCCTATTTCAGGGTTTCGAAGAAAAGGAATATCAAACGGAGCCAAACGGAATGATTGGAAAGAATAACTTTGAGGTGGTTTCGTACCCTACCATAATCTCTTCGTTCGTTCTCCGCTATTAGTGACTTTGGAGTGACTCTTTGTTGCATGTTGAGGGATAATTTTATGATCCAATTATGTTAGTATTGTTGAGAGGACTTACACTAGTGAAAGTATGAACCCTAGGCCTTATTTCCTACAGCATTGCAATACCGTTTACGCTCACTTTTATCATTAGTTACCTTGCTGTTTTTATAATTTCAGATTACAAATACCTATAATCTACCATCCATATTGCACTTGTATCACCATCTCTTCGCCGAACTAGTGCACCTATACAATTTACCATTGTATTGGGTGTGTTGGGGACACAAGAGACTCTTTGTTATTTGGTTGCAGGGTTGCTTGAGAGAGACCATCTTCATCCTACGCCTCCTACGGATTGATAAACCTTAGGTCATCCACTTGAGGGAAATTTGCTACTGTCCTACAAACCTCTGCACTTGGAGGCCCAACAACGTCTACAAGAAGAAGGTTGTGTAGTAGACATCAGCGGCAGCCCTAGATCCCATCTAGGGTGGCGGCCACAAGGGGGAGAGGGGGAGGCGCACCTGAGGTGGGCCTTAGGGCCCATCTGCCCTAGGGTTTGCCCTCCTCCCCTCTTGGAGGCGCCTTGGGCCTTGGTGGGAGGCGCCCCAGCCCACCTAGGGGCTGGTCCCTTCCCACTATTGGCCCATGTAGGCCTCCGGGGCTGGTGGCCCCACCTGGTGGACCCCCGGACCCCTCCGGTGGTCCCGGTACACTACCGGTGATGCCCGGAACACTTCCGGTGGCCAAAACCATACTTCCTATATATCAAAATCTTTACCTCCGGACCATTCCGGAACTCCTCGTGACGTCCGGGATCTCATCCGGGACTCCGAACAACATTCGGTAACCGCATACATACTTTCCCTATAACCCTAGCGTCATCGAACCTTAAGTGTGTAGACCCTACGGGTTCAGGAGTCATGCAGACATGGCCGAGACAACTCTCCGGTCAATAACCAACAGCGGGATCTGGATACCCATGTTGGCTCCCACATGCTCCACGATGCTCTCATCGGATGAACCACGATGTCAAGGATTTAATCAATCCCCGTATACAATTCCCTTTGTCTAGCGGTACGATACTTGCCCGAGATTCGATCGTCGGTATCCCGATACCTTGTTCAATCTCATTACCGACAAGTCTCTTTACTCGTTCCGTAACACATCATCCCGTGATCAACTCCTTGGTCACATTGTGCACATTATGATGATGTCCTACCGAGTGGGCCCAGAGATACCTCTCCGTTTACACGGAGTGACAAATCCCAGTCTCGATTCGTGCCAACCCAACAGACACTTTCGGAGATACCTGTAGTGTACCTTTATAGCCACCCAGTTACGTTGTGACGTTTGGCACACCCAAAGCACTCCTACAGTATTCGGGAGTTGCACAATCTCATGGTCTAAGGAAATGATACTTGACATTAGAAAAGCTTTAGCATACGAACTACACTATCTTTGTGCTAGGCTTAGGATTGGGTCTTGTCCATCACATCATTCTCCTAATGATGTGATCCCGTTATCAACAACATCCAATGTCCATGGTCAGGAAACCGTAACCATCTATTGATCAACGAGCTAGTCAACTAGAGGCTTACTAGGGACATGGTGTTGTCTATGTATCCACACATGTATCTGAGTTTCCTATCAATACAATTATAACATGGATAATAAACGATTATCATGAACAATGAAATATAATAATAATAACTAATTTATTATTGCCTTTAGGGCATATTTCCAACAGTCTCCCACTTGCACTAGAGTCAATAATCTAGTTCACATCGCCATGTGATTAACACTCACAGGTCACATCGCCATGTGACCACATCCAAGAGTCTACTAGACTCAATGATCTAGTTCACATCACTATGTGATAAACACTCAAAGAGTTCTGGGTTTGATCATGTTATGCTTGTGAGAGAGGTTGTAGTCAACGGGTCTTGCCATATTCAGATCCCTATGTATTTCGCAAAACTTTATGTCATATCGTAGATGCTGCTACCACGTTCCACTTGGAGCTATTCCAAATTGTTGCTCCATTATACGTATCCGGTATCTCTACTCAGAGCTATCCAGATAGGTGTTAAGCTTGCATCGACGTAACTCTTTATGTCGAACTCTTTATCACCTCCATAACCGAGAAACATTTCCTTATTCCTAAGGATAATTTTTGACCGCTATCCGGTGATCTCACTCCTAGATCACCTTTGTACCCTCTTGCCAGACATGTGGCAAGGCACACATCAGGTGCGGTACTTCAGCATGGCATACCGTATAGAGCCTATGACAAAAGCATAGGGGACGACCTTCGTCCTTCCTCTTTCTTCTGTCCGTGGTCAAGCTTTGAGTCTTACTCAACTTCACACCTTACAACTCAGGTAAGAACCCCTTCTTTGACTGATCTATTTTGAACTCCTTCAAAAACATGTCAAGGTGTGCGTTCTTTGAAAGTATCATCAGGCGTCTTGATCTATCTCTATAGATCTTGATGCCCAATTTGTAAGCAGCTTTATCCAGGTCTTCCTTTGAAAATCACTCTTCAAACAACCGTTTATGCTTTCCAAGAAATTCTACATCATTTCGAATCAGCAATATGTCATCCACATATACTTATCAGAAATGTTGTAGTGCTCCCACTCACTTTCTTGTAAATACAAATTTCTAGCAAACATTGTATAAACCTAAAAGCTTTGATCACTCCATCAAAACATATATTCCGATTCCGAGATGCTTGCTCTAGTCCATAGAAGGATTGCTGGAGCCAGCATACCTTTTCAGCATCCTTAGGATCGTCAAAACCTTTTATTGTATCACATACAACTTTTCTTACGAAAAACTAGTAAGAAAACTTGTTTACATCTCCATCTGAAGATTTCAATCGAAAAATACAGCTAATGCTAACATGATTCCGACGGACTTAAGCATCGCTACGGGTGAGAAATTCTCATCGTAGTCAACTCCTTGAACTTGTGAAAAGACTCTTTCCCACAAGTCGAGCTTCATAGACGGTAACATTACCGCCACGTCCGTCTTCTTCTTAAAGACCCATTTATCTCAATGGCTTGCCGATCATCGGGCAAGTCCACCAAAGTCCATACTTTGTTCTGATATATGGATCCTATCTCGGATTTCATGGCTTCTAACCATTTGTCGGAATACGGGCCCACCATCGCTTCTCCATAGCTCGTAGGTTCATTCGTTGTCTAACAACATGATATCTAAGACAGGATTACCGTAACCACTTAGGAGTAGTACATATCCTTGTCGACCTACGAGGTTCGATAGCAACTTGATCCGAAGCTTTGATCACTATCATTAACTTCCTATTCAACAGACGTAGGCGCCACAGAAAACATCTTTCTATGTGCATCACTCTCTGGTTGAAGTAAAGGTTCGACAACCTCATCAAGTTCTATCTTCCTCCCACTCAATTCTTTCGAGAGAAACTCCTTCGGAGAAAGGACCCGTTCTTAGCGACAAACAATTTGCCCTCGGATCTGAGATAGAAGGTATACCCAACTGTCACCTTTGGGGTATCCTATGAAGATGTGTTTGTCTCGCTTTGGGTTCGAGCTTCTCCGGCTGAAGCCTTAAAGCATCGCAGCCCCAAACATTAAGAAACGACAACTTTGGTTTCTTGCCAAACCAATGTTCATACCGATTCGTCTCAACGGACTTAGATGGTGTCCTATCTAAAGTGAATGCAGCTGTCTCTAACTGCATAACCTCAAAATGAAAACGGTAGATTGGTAAGAGACATCATAGATCGCACCATATCTCATAAGGTTCGATTACGACGTCCGGACACACCATTACCCTGTGGTGTTCCAGGTGGCTTCAACTGTGAAACAATTCCACAATGTCTTAAGTGTTTGCCAAACTCATAACTCAGAAATTCTCATTGATCAGATCGTAGGAATTTGATCTTCTTGTTATGATGATTCTTAACTTCACTCGAAATCGCTTGAACTTTTCAAACGTTTTCAGACTTGTGCTTCATTAAGTAAATATACCTATATCTTACTCAAATCGTCAGTGAAGATGAGAAAATAGCGATATCCACCGCACGCTTCAATTCTCATTGGATCACACGCATCAGCATGTATGATTTCCAACAAGTTCAACTTGCCCGTTTCATTGTACCTGAAAACGGGGTCTTAGTCATCCTGCCATGAGGCATGGCTCGCATGTGTCAAGCGATTCAAAATCAAGTGACTCCAAACATCCATCGACATGGAGTTTCTTCATGCATCTTACGCCAATATGACCTAAGCGGCAGTGCCACGAGAAAGTGGTACTATCATTATTAACTCTACATCTTTTGGCGTGAACATGTGTATTACCACGACCGAGATTCAATGAACCATTCACATAGGGTGCATGACCATGAAAGGTATCATTCATGTAAACAGAATAACCATTATTCTCTAACTTAAATGAATGACCGTATTGCAATGAACATGATCTAATCATATTCATGCTCAACGTAGACACCTGATAACATTTATCTAGGGTTCAATACTAATCCCGAAGGCAGATGGAGCGTGCGATGGTGATCTCATCAACTTTGGAAACACTTCCAACACACATCGTCACCTCGCCCTTAGCCAGTCTCCGTTTAGTCCGTAGCTTTTGCTTCAAGTCACCAATAATAGTAACTGAACCGGTATCCAATACCCAGGTGCTACCAGGAGTACTAGTGAGGTACACATTAATAACACGTATATACTTTGTTGAAGTTGCCAGCCTTCTTATCTACCATGCATTTGGGGTAATTCCGCTACCAGTGACCGTTCCCCTTACAATAGAAGCACTTAGTCTCGGGTTTGGGTTCAACCTTGGGTTCCTTCACTGGAGCGGCAACTGGTTTGCCATCCATGAAGTTTCCCTTCTAGCCCTTGCCCTTTCTGAAACCAGTGGTCTTGTTAAACCATCAACACTTGATGCTCCTTCTTGATTTCTACCTTTTGCGGTCTTAAGCACCGCGAACAGCTCCGGATCAACTCCATCCCTTGCATGTCATAGTTCATCACGAAGATCTAGTAGCTTAGTGATAGTGGCTAGAGAACTCTATCAATCACTATCTTATCTGGAAGTTTAACTCCCACTTGATTTAAGTGATTGTAGCACCCAGACATTCTGAGCACATGCTCACTAGCTGAGCTATTCTCCTCCATCTTGTTGGCAAAAGAACTTGTCAGAGGTCTCACACCTCTCAACACGGGCATGAGCCTGAAATCCCAATTTCAGCTCTTGGAACATCTCATATGTTCTATGGCGTTCAAAACGTCATTGGAATCCCGATTCTAAGCCGTAAAGTATGGTGCACTAAACTATCAAGTAGTCATCAGGACGGTGTCTGTCAGGTGTTCACAACATCCACAGACGACGTTGTAGGGGTTTGCACATCGAGCGGTGCATCAAAGACGTAAGCCTTCTGTGTAGCAGTGAGGACACTCCTCGGACTACGCCCTAGTCCGCATCATTTGCTTACAATATCTTTCAACTTAATCTTTCTCTAGGAACGTATTGAAACAGGGAGCTACAACGTGAGCTATTTCTACAACATATTTGCAAAGACAATTTAGACTATGTTCATGATAATTGAGTTCATCTAATCAAATTATTTAATGAACTCCCACTCAGATAGACATCCCTCTAGTCATCTAAGTGAAACATGATCCGAGTCAACTAGGCCGTGTCCGATCATCACGTGAGACGACTAGTCAACATCGGTGAACATCTTCATGTTGATCGTATCTTCTATATGACTCATGCTCGACCTTTCGGTCTTCCGTGTTCCGAGGCCATGTCTGTACATGCTAGGCTCGTCAAGTCAACCTAAGTGTATTGCGTGTGTAAATCTGGCTTACACCCGTTGTATTCGAACGTTAGAATCTATCACACCCGATCATCACGTGGTGCTTCGAAACAACCGAACCTTCGCAACGGTGCACAGTTAGGGGGAACACTTTTCTTGAAATTTTAGTGAGGGATCATCTTATTTAAGCTACCGTCGTTCTAAGACAATAAGATGTAAAACATGATAAACATCACATGCAATCAAATAGTGACATGATATGGCCAATATCATTTTGCTCCTTTTGATCTCCATCTTCGGGGCTCCATGATCATTGTTGTCACCGGCATGACACCATGATCTCCATCATCGTGTCTTCTTGAAGTTGTCTCGTCATCTATTACTTCTACTACTATGGCTAACGCTTTAGCAATAAAGTAAAGTAATTACATGACGTTTATGTTGACACGCAGGTCATAAATAAATTAAGACAACTCCTATGGCTCCTGCCGGTTGTCATACTCATCGACATGCAAGTCGTGATTCCTATTACAAGAACATGATCAATCTCATACATCACATATATCATTCATCACATCCTTTCGGCCATATCACATCACAAGGCATATGCTGCAAAAACAAGTTAGACGTCCTCTAATTGTTGTTGCAAGTTTTTACGTGGCTGCTATAGGTTTCTAGCAAGAACGTTTCTTACCTACGCAAAACCACAACAGTGATATGCCAATTTCTATTTACCCTTCATAAGGACCCTTTTCATCGAATCCGATCCGACTAAAGTGGGAGAGACAGACACCCGCTAGCCACCTTATGCAACTAGTGCATGTCAGTCGGTGGAACCAGTCTCACGTAAGAGTACGTGTAAGGTCGGTCCGGGCCGCTTCATCCCACGATGTGCGCCGAATCAAGATAAGACTAGTACGGCAAGGAAATTGACATATCGACGCCCACAACTGCTTTGTGTTCTACTCGTGCATAGAAACTACGGCATAGACCTAGCTCATGATGCCACTGTTGGGGAACGTAGCAGAAATTTAAATTTTCTACGCATCACCAAGATCAATCTATGGAGTAATCTAGCAACGGGGGAAGGAGAGTGCATCTACATACCCTTGTAGATCGCTAAGCGGAAGCGTTCAAGTGAACGGGGTTGATGGAGTCGTACTCGTCGTGATCCAAATCACCGATGATCCTAGTGCCGAACGGACGACACCTCCGTGTTCAACACACGTACAGCCCGTGACGTCTCCTACGCCTTGATCCAGCAAGGGGAGAAGGAGAGGTTGGGGAAGACTCCATCCAGCAGCAGCACGACGGCGTAGGTTGGTGGTGGAGGAGCGCGGGACTCCAGCAGGGCTTCGCCAAACTACGAGAGACGAGTGGAAGAGGGTAGGGCTGCGCCAACAGGGAACTTCGTGTGTTGGGATGCCCCTTTGCTCAAGTATATATAGGGGAGAGGGAGGGCTGCGCCCCCACTAGGGTTCCCACCCTAGGGGTGGCGCAGCCCCCAGATCCCAATCTGGGAGGGCGGCAGGGGGCGGAGAGGGGGGCGCACCAGGCATGGCTTAGGCGCCATCGCCCTTAGGGTTTGCCCCCTCTCCTCCAGGCGCATGGGCCTTAGGTGGGGAGGCGCCCCAGCCCACCTAGGGGCTGGTCCCTTCCCACTATTGGCCCATAAGGCCCTCCGGGGCAGGTGGACCCTCCCGGTGGACCCTCGGAACCCCTCCAGTGGTCCCAGTACAATACCGATAACACCTGAATTATTCCGGTGACCGTATGATGACTTCCCATATATAAATCTTTACCTCCGGACCATTCCGGAACTCCTCGTGATGTCCGGGATCTCATCCGGGACTCCGAACAACAGTCGATAACTGCGTACATACTTTCCCTATAACCCTAGCGTCATCGAACCTTAAGTGTGTAGACCCTACGGGTTCGGGAGTCATGCAGACATGGCCGAGACATCTCTCAGGTCAATAACCAATAGCGGGATCTGGATACCCATGTTGGCTCCCACATGCTCCACGATGATCTCATTAGATGAACCACGATGTCAAGGATTCAATCAATCCCGTATTCAATTCCCTTTGTCCAGTGGTATTGTACTTGCCCGAGATTCAATCGTCGGTATCCCGATACCTTGTTCAATCTCGTTACCGGCAAGTCTCTTTGCTCGTTCCGTAACACATCATCCCATGATCAACTCCTTGATCACATTGTGCACATTATGATGATGTCCTACCGAGTGGGCCCAGAGATACCTCTCCGTTTACACGGAGTGACAAATCCCAGTCTCGATTCGTGCCAACCCAACAGACACTTTCGGAGATACCTGTAGTGAACCTTTATAGCCACCCAGTTACGTTGTGACGTTTGGTACACCCAAAGCATTCCTTCCGTATCCAGGAGTTGCACAATCTCATGGTCTAAGGAAATGATACTTGACATTAGAAAAGCTTTAGCATACGAACTACATGATCTTTGTGCTAGGCTTAGGATTGGGTCTTGTCCATCACATCATTCTCCTAATGATGTGATCCCGTTATCAACAAGATCCAATGTCCATGGTCAGGAAACTGTAACCATCTATTGATCAACGAGCTAGTCAACTAGAGGCTTACTAGGGACATGGTGTTGTCTATGTATCCACACATGTATCTGAGTTTCCTATCAATACAATTCTAGCATGGATAATAAACGATTATCATGAACAAGGAAATATAATAATAACCAATTTATTATTGCCTCTAGGGCATATTTCCAACATCTCGGGAAGTATCGTACCGATAGACAAAGGGAATTGAATACGGGATTGATTGAATCCTCGACATCGTGGTTCATCCGATGAGATCATCGTGGAGCATGTGGGAGCCAACATGGGTATCCAGATCCCGCTGTTGGTTATTGACCGGAGAGTTGTCTCGGTCATGTCTACATGTCTCCCGAACCCGTAGGGTCTACACACTTAAGGTTCGGTGACGCTAGAGTTGTAGAGATATTAGTATGCGGTAACCGAAAGTTGTTCGGAGTCCCGGATGAGATCCCGGACGTCACGAGGAGTTCCGGAATGGTCCGGAGGTAAAGATTTATATATAGGAAGTCCAGTTTCGGCCACCGGGAGAGTTTCGGGTCATCGGTATTGTACCGGGACCACCGGAAGGGTCCCGGGGGTCCACCGGGTGGGGCCACCTATCCCGGAGGGCCCCATGGGCTGAAGGGGCGTGGGAACCAGCCCCTGGTGGGCTGGTGCGCCCCCCTTGGGCCTCCCATGCGCCTAGGGTTGGAAACCCTAAGGGGTGGGGGCGCCTCCACTTGGCTTGGAGGCCAAGCCACCCCTAGGGCTGCCGCCCCCTCCCTAGATGGGATCTACAAGGGGCCGGCGCCCCCCTAGGCCCCTATATATAGTGGAGGGGAGGGAGGGCAGCCACACCTGAAGCCCTGGCGCCTCCCTCCCTCCCGTGACACCTCTTCCTCCCCGCTTGTGCTTGGCGAAGCCCTGCCGGGATCCCGCTACTTCCACCACCACGCCGTCGTGCTGCTGGATCTCCATCAACTTCTCCTCCCCCTTGCTGGATCAAGAAGGAGGAGACGTCTCCGCTCCGTACGTGTGTTGAACGCGGAGGTGCCGTCCGTTCGGCGCTAGGATCATCGGTGATTTGGATCACGACGAGTACGACTCCATCAACCCCGTTCTCTTGAACGCTTCCGCTTAGCGATCTTCAAGGGTATGAAGATGCACTCCCTCTCTCTCGTTGCTAGATGACTCCATAGATTGATCTTGGTGATGCGTAGAAAATTTTAAATTTCTGCTATGTTCCCCAACAGATGGCATATTGATGGCTATGAATATTATGGTCAAATAGGTCGAAGCCAACGCAAATCGTTGTCAATTTAGTCAACACATGATTCTGACATGTTAGCTGTTGGATTTACATCCAACGACCGGCACCCATCTTCAATCTCTCGTCTTCTTCCTCCAGCGCCGCCGAGACCACCTCCCGCCTCCTGCTGCTAGCAGCTCTGCTTAGCACGCTTCGCTATGAAGCGCTACTTCACGTTGGCCAGACCATCCCTCCACCCCTCCACACCTCCTGTTCTTCTCCACCGACTGCCGAACCACACCGCACTAGAACCAGTTAACCCTCGTACACCTCTCCATTTGTGACTCTACTCCCGCGTCTTCCCATCTCCGGCTCGTTGCTGTCCGGGGCCTCGCCGTCGTCCACCACCTCAGATGCGCTCAGCGCGGTGTGGTCAACATGGTCAACGAACGACACCATCGGAAGTAGACTGTGCGTGGAGAGGCTGACAGCTGGGTCCACGGCCGCACAAAAGGAAATGCCTCCTTATTACGCGCAAATAATGATTCCTCCACCTGACATCTAGGACCCACCGGAAGGGTCTCTGTATTTCGTGAAAATAACGTGCCCCCCGCTGACATGTCGGACCCACCAGCTATCTTCGCACGCAAGGAAGTGTCTCCTTATTACGCACAAAAAAATGAATATTTCCCCTGTCAGCTGGAACCCAGCATAGTGGGAGGCTAACTTGTGGGCCTACCAAGTTGACGGGGATGGAGGGCTTTGTCAACTTAGTCAATATGAACGATTCTAGCTCCTGTTATCGTACGATGTTCATCCAACGGCGGTAGTGCTTCTTCAACCTCTGGTCTTCTTGCTCCAGCCGCCCAAACCAGCGTCGGTCGTGCCGCGTGCTCCTGCCTCTCGTGGCCGGCTGTGATGCCGCGGAAGCCTCACCGCCCCCTACTACTCCCACCGCTGGCCAGGCCATCCCTCTACTCACCCACACCCCCTATTATTCTGCGGCGACAGCAACCTCACACCGCAGCTGAACCAGTGAACCCTGTACTCCTCTTCGCGTGGGCATCCACTGTTGCGTCTTCCCCGGCTTCGAGTCGTCCCCTTCCTAGTCCTCGCCGTCATCCACCGCCGTGGTGCTCTCGACGCAGCGTGGTCAACGTGGTCAAGGAACGACTTCTATCGGACGTGGACTGTACGTGGAGAGGCTGACAGGTGGGTCCACGGCCGCAGCAAGGAAGTGCCTCCTTATTACGTACAAAATAATGATTCCTCCACCTGGCAGCGGGGACCCATCGGACGGGCCACCGTATTTCACGAAAAAAACGTTTCCCCCTAACTGTTGGGACCCACCAGCTACATCTTCGCACGCAAGGAAGTGCGTTCGGGCAAAAAAAACGATTCACCCCCCTGACTGCTGGGACCCACCAGCTATATCTTCGCACGCAAGGAAGTGTGTCCGGGCAAAAAAAAATAATTCGCCCCCTGACTGCTGGGACCCATCAGCTACATCTTCGCACGCAAGGAAGTGCCTGACAGTCGGGACCCACCTGGTCGAAGCGTACGTAGCGTTGTCATTCTGGTCGCGAAACGTTGTACGTAACATATATACTGGTGGATGTAGAGGCGCGCATGTCGTAGTAGAGGGCGCGTACGTGTCGTAGTAGAGGTGCGCACGTAGCATGTACACGTACATACGTGGCAGGGTGCAAGAAAGAAAATACGGCCACGTATGTGTTACATACGGGCGGGGGGTCTCGAACGCCTACTCGCGCATACGTACGGCCAGGGATCGTGTACATGGCTGGGTCGGAACGGAGAAACAGCGTCGTCGTCGTGTTCATGGGGGAGGCAACGGAATGCGTCGTGTTCATGGGAGGCAACGGATGCGTCGTGTTCATCGGGAGGCAACGGAACGCATGGGAGCCAAGTTTGGGTCGGAACGAATGCGTGGTCGTGTTCATCGGGAGGGCTTGGACTGGAACAGGCGGTGGAAACGAGGCCCGGCGTACCGCAAAACGGAGGAAACGGACCTCCTATGTTCGGAACGGGGTCCTGTTGATCGGGAGGGGTGTGGCCGTACCGCAAAACGGAGGAAACGGACCTCCTACGGTCGAAACGGGGGTCCTGTTGATCGGGAGGGGTGTGGCGTACCGCAAAACGGATGAAACGGACCTCTACAGTCGAAACGGGGGCCGTTGACTCGGGGAGGGGGTGTGGCGTTACCGCAAAACGGACGAAACGGATGGACCTCCTACGTCGAAACGGGGTCCTGTTTTCATCGGGAGGGGTGTGGCGTTACCGCAAAAACGGGACTCCACGGGATAGTATCTCCACTGTCACCTCCTCCAGCCTCCACGGGCTACCGTCGACCTCCTCCAGCCTCCACGGGCTCCTGTTCATCCAGCCTCCCACGCGCTTACTCCCCGGCTACTTGTTCAAAACCACCCCTCCACGGGCACCCCTCCACCGTCTACTGTTCATCCAGCCCTCCACACCACGGGGTCCTGTTCAACCACCCCTCCACGGGCACACCTCCACCGTCTATTGTTCATCCAGGCCTCCACCACACCACTGGGTCCTGTTCATCCAGAGGCAACGCCACCGCTCACTATTCATCCACCCCCCCTGCAACACTCACTGTTCATCCAATCGATCGGCTTCAGTTAGCAGCAGTAGCAAAGGAATCGCTCGATCGGGTTCAGTTAACAGCCATCGATAGATCGCTCGGGTTCAGTAACGCGTAGCCTGCAGTGCAATCGCTCGGGTTCAGTTAGAGCCCAACGCCTTGCTCGGGTTCAGTTAGAGCCAACGCCTCGCACACACGCGCGTACGTGTACGAGAGAAACACGCATTGCTCGGCCCCTGACCTCCCACCGTAACCGGGAACTCCCCGAAATTTTCCTCGCCCTCGCTTCTACCACGGTTTTTTCTGTCATGGACGGCCCAAAGAATGTCATGCAGTTGCATCTCCGGCCCGCCCAGGACGAAAAGCCCATTTTCTGTCATGATTTTTTGTCATAGAAGTAGGAGCCCACCACATCTATGATGATACCGGGTTTTGTCACAATTATCGTCATAGAAGTGTCATATGTATGACAGGAAAAAATTTCGTTCGGCCCAAAATGTCACAGATGTGTCTTTTTTGTAGTGGAGTCCGGCGCGCAGATTGTCTTCGGCATTGCAAGGCGTTCCTTCTCGAATACTCCATAGAAGATTTTGAACACAAGGATTGTGTCCGGCTCTGTAAAACAAATTCCACATACCACCGTAGAGAGTATAATATTCCACAAATCTAACTATGACAACCTTTCATAGCGTGACATCCTACCGTGGTCTGGTCATTACGAACCATTTTTCCCAGCCTGCCACTGCACGTGTTACGAGGCGGTTTTATTGACACGTCTTGTCGAAGCAGAGATCGTGTTCCCCTTATCACGGGATTCTCATCAATATAGGTGTGGATAACCCAATTGTGCTTGTTAGTATGACTCCTCGATTTTAGGCAAGTTCCAAACGGCCACGCGGAGGACGCTTGATATTCACCCTCTTTATAAAGGGGCCAAGGCCTGTCCTTTTATTCTCGCGCTCGATCCTTCCCCTCTCCCACCTCGAGTTCCAACACCCAAGGCTCAGGCTAAGCGCTTCGAACCTTCAACCATGTCCGGATCCAACCTTCAAGGTCGGTGGATGGCCTCCTCTGTCACAGAGGAGGACATCAAGAAGCTAAGGGAAGCCAGGTATCTGACCGCCGAAATCTCGCACAGGCTGCCTGCTCAAGGGCAGGTCATCCCCACTCCCGAAACCAACGGGAGTGTCGTATTTGTTTACCACTTCCTCCTAGGGCTAGGATTTAGTCTTGATCCCTTTATAAGAGGGCTTATGTTCTATTACGGGCTCGATTTCCATGATCTAGCTCCAGATTCCATCCTTCACATCTCGTCATTTATCGTCGTGTGTGAGGCCTTCCTCCGCATCACCCCACACTTCGGCTAATGGCTCAAGACCTTCAATGTGAAGCCGAAGACGATCGATGGGCGACACGCAGAATGCGGAGGTGCCATAATAAGCAAAGGCGCCGATGCTCTATGGCCAAAGGGTTCCTTCCCGGAGGTGTCCAACTTATGGCAGCGGGAGTGGTTTTGCATCACAGTTCCCCGAGGTACAAAGTGGGCAGCTGCCCCCGCCTTCCGCCCGGGGCCCCCCGCCGCAACTGGCGTCATGGGTCAACAAGGGGTTGGACTGGGGGCCAGTTAATGACGTGCTGACATTGCAAAGTCGCATCCGAGATCTCCTCAAGAGGGATGTCAGTCTTGTCAAGGTAATGCAAGTTATGCTAGTTCGTCGGGTCCTGCCATGCCAACGTCGATCTCTCCGTATGTGAGAGTTCAACCCGGAAGGACCGCGAACTATTCAGCAATTCTTCGGCATGACGCTCGAAGAGATGTATGGATTGTTCTTGAATCACGAATAAAGTGTCCGGACACCACCGAGGATGCGGGTCTCAACTACAACCGTCTAGATACCCACGTAAGTAATTCCGTGGCCGAACATGATGTCTTTTTATTTGTC
>NC_053024.1:159509107-159560669 GCF_003073215.2 Triticum urartu
TAAAATTTCCCACATTTTGATGGGCTCCGAAATATTTTTATCCCAAAATTTCTAGTTAGATTAAATATAAATTTGTATTACGTAAAAATCCAACGAAACATTACGCGCGCAACAATGAAATTTTAAGATTTTCAAAATCCATAAATAATATTTTATAAACTAATTTCGTGTTTGGTGCATTTTTTATAGTTACTGCCCAGTTTTTATAATTATATCCCATTTATTATTTTTTAAAGCCCATTTTCCTGTTAAGCCTAATACATCCCTCCTAGGAAAGATTTGCAGCCCAGCGGGGCGGAGAATAACAAGTTGACCTTGCCTGGGTATTCCTCAAAAAGACGTATAGCTGGGCTAGCCATTTTCATCTTGAAAAAATTAGTATCTGGGCTGGATATGTGGCCTGGGCTAGAAGGGCCACAGCCTGCCTAGTTAATACCTTGCTCTCCTCTAAACAACAACGAAATCATTGCCAAGAAAAACTCTGCAGTGCTCACGCCTCAAAAACACAAATACTGCTCGAGCTGCTTGGTCCCAGCTGTCGGCCGCACCTTGTGCAATTCTCTCGTTTATATTGACTACATAGGTTGACAATGGTGTGGGACCGTGATGTCACGAAACCAGGAGAAAGCAAAAAAATATAGTTGTACATAATAAGGAGGCACTTGCATACGTACGGCTATGGCCCTAGTGGGTCCCTAGTGTCATCCAGTCAAAATAAAGTCTCCTGAATCCTCATGTTCGTTAACGACGTTAACAATGCCCGGCGCCACGGCGAGCGCGACAACTCGAAGGACAATGGAGAGGGCCTCACGGGCCCTACGGATGGTCTGATACAGCGTCCGCTACTCATTCAGGAAGCCATGATCATCAGACACCTATGAGCACCTTCGAGAAACTGAGACGGCATGAAACGGTAAGGCCGCGCTTGGGAGCTCTGGTTTATTTCAAACCTGTATTAACATACAAGTTTGATTTACTCGTCATCGAAAACAACGCGTAAAATACAGGCATAATGAAACCGAGGGCCCGAGGTCTGTAAGTAAAACCGGCGGGTTATGCGTGTAATTTGAGAGACCAGTGTATATTTTACGAGCACTGCTATATGGACGACATTACGAGACGATACATGCACGACATGCGTATCATGCCATCCATGGGCAAGGCTGAAACAACAGCTAATGGCTGGATTAGCAATCGTCCGAGTGTCGTTCAGCGTTTTTATCGTGTGTCAAGTACTTCCGATATTTTACTAGTCAAAATCGACCAACCAAGCGCCTTCGCCCGAGACCATCTGCTTTAATTTACAAGCGTCAGTTTTACAAGCGGTTTTGGTTGGAAAACGACGATCCAATCACGGCCTAATATCATGAGTTGGTCGGAAGATCATATGGTTTCATGCCTAACCTACCCGACTTGTCGTATAGGCTATGAATGAAACATCGACGATGAACTTCTTAAGCACGGAAACAACAGAAGAGGATGATCTTCTTAACAAGCAAATCACTAGCATTAGATCGACATGCAAAACAATACAAAGCATTATTCTCAGGAGGCACGGTGAACAGCTCGTGATGCCGCATGCCACAACATTCCAAGCTCAACTTTGCAATCAAACACAAGGCCTGGCATTACATAGACAATATTCAGAACAAACTCTTAACACAGGAATATCTCAGCAGAGTAACTATTTACTTCTAAACTAAACACAGGAATAGGAAAAAATACTCGACGCTGCTCACAGCAAGGGCGTCCCACTCAAAAATATCAAATGCATGTCTTCTGGCTAACATCAATGAACAAATTTTGACAAGGTTTTCCAATTCCAATATATTAAACTAACGTCTTCTTGCTAACATCAATGATTAATCTTTGACAAGCTTTTCCCATTCAAAATATGTAATGCCTATGATCATGGAGTCCTGTCATAGCTTTTATACTTGTTTGGGCACTTTTTGCCCAAGGCACTCCACGTATTGTTAAATTGCCAATGGTCTCTGCAGACTAGTCATGTCACCGGTGTCTAATAATACTATGTAAAGCTTCTCGGTCATTCCTTCTGTAATGTAGCGAAAACAGTGACTGCTTCTTTCTGCAAAGTGGAACGACCAACTAGACCTAGTAATGCAGCAGTTTGCCTTACACATTGGATCCTTTTGTGCAGTTCAACTAAAATCGAAGTCGGAATACAACCGAGCTTTAATTTTGATATCCCTATAAGCAACAATAGGTATAAGGGAAACAATTACTAAGAAATAACGGTTGATGACTTGTACTCCCGGAATAAAAGCATCTACTGATCTACTTTATCTTAATGGGAAACAAAGCAGGAGAGTAGCAATTCTCCATCAGTGTGATTCATTCATATTGACTGGGACATTATCTTAACACGTATAAAGAACGACAAAGCTTATAAAGGGGGTGATGCTGAATTTGTTGTAACAAAGCAACAAGCATCATGTCTGGGTTGGTCCCATTTTTGTTCACTACTTAATGGGAAAAGACAGCAATGCAATAGCTTCAATTCATCATTTATTTAAAACAGTACCAATACAAGTACCACAGCACCTCAAAACACACTGCACGATCATGTGGATGAAGGCAAGTACCAACCTGTCATGACGCACACAAGATCACGTACGAATCTGCCAACACGAATAGGAAATCCAATTTCGTTTTGTGTAGTTGCACTGAAATCAAGCAAAGTGTTTCGCGTAGCGAAGCAAAATGTCACAATAGCAACAAGTTGAATAGATATCCCTGTATAAACAGAGGAAAAAAAAGAATCAATTACTGGCTAATAAAGGAGGATGAAACATGCGGCCACAAAAATGGCAATCCCGCCAATCCCTAACAAGTGTTGCAGTTTTGAAATAAGATTCAGTAGTTAATTCTAAGAGTGGCATCAATTACTGGCTTATAAAGGGGGTGATGCTGAATTTGTTGTAACAAAGCAACAATCATCATGTCTGGGTTGGTCCCATTTTTGTTCACTACTTAATGGGAAAAGACAGCAATACAATAGCTTCAATTCATCATTTATTTAAAACAGTACCAATACAAGTAGCACAACATCTCAAAGCACACTGCACAATCATGTGGATGAAGGCCTGTACTGACCTTTCATGAGACGACCAACATAAAATACGAATCTACCAACACGAATAGGAAATCCAATCAAGTTTTGTGCAGTTGCACTGAAATCAAGCAAAGTTGCCGGTGTGACATTTAAGTTTTCTATAGCAACAAGTTGAATATATATCCTTATTTTAAGAGGCAAAAAAGAAAACAATTACTGGCCAATAAAGGAGGATGAAACATGCGGCCACAAAAAGAAGCATCTACCTTATCTTGATGGAAAACAAAGTATAGGACAGTAGCATTTCTAAAACGGTTGCATTGATTCATATTAACAGAGAAATTCTTTTAAAACAGATCAGTAGTTAATTCTGAGATTAACAACAGCAAAATAGCTGCATGGGATATGCCAGCACCATGTGCGTCCACACGTATAAATGGGTGATGCAGAGTATGTAGCCAAGCAGCATATATGTGTTGGTCCCATATTTGTTCTCTTTGAACCTTCTTCCTATGTGAGGGCGGCAAATCTAGTCGTGCACAAACTACCCGACCCCCCAGTTTCTTTCCTTTTTCAACAAAGAGATCGGTTCCTTACAGATGTGTGTACTGGGTTACCCCCTTTTTCCCTTTTCGACCTACAAAGCGGCTGGATAGCCAGTCTATACTACTTTCCGCCCCTCCTTTCCTCATTGAACCACGTCCTAGATTCTTGCTCCAGCCCACCACACCCTTCATTCCTCTTTGAACCAAGACCTAGATTCGACTACAGATCGAAAAAGATCCACATGCAGCTAGAGCAATGATGGTTTCAAAGAAACTTATACCTTAGGGTCGTCGGGATGTGGCAAGGCGTGCGGCGAGAGGCCGGATCTGCCCACACTAAGTACGGCAGCGAGGAAGAAGGGGTCGGTGGCCCTCCCGCACAGGCGCTGGGTGAAAGAGAGCAATGCAGCCGGCAGTGGATTGCCTCCCTCGCCGAAGGCGATGGAGTGAACGCTGCACCTCCTCCCCTTCCCGGTGCGACGGGATACAGACGCCTCCTTCACCAGCTGTGAGTGGGGAGAGAGAGACAAGAGGCCAACGCAGTCTTGTTTAGATCTGGTGAAGAGAGGGTGAGAGACTGTGAATATAGCAAACCCTAGAAAATGTATCTAGACTCATTTTAGTGCTAGATACCTTTGTATCTAGACAAATCTAAGACAAGTAATTTGGAATGAAGGGAGTAACATATGTGTAGTGCGGCGAGCGTGTGGAGAGTGCAAACCCTAGCGAACAAGTGCTGAGGCTCCCGCTTATATATATACTACTGTAGTACGGACTGAGCTCCAGTGCCTTCACTGCACCTGCTTTTGGCTGTATGACAGGTGAGCCAGCCACATTTTGGGCCCACCTGTCGTAAAACCCTAGCGAAAATTGCACCAACGTGAAAGACGACTGCGTCTCCAACGCAACCAAGGTGAACTGACGAAGGATATCATCTTTGTGCGTAACAAGCAAAGAGCACTGATGGAAGACAGCTTGTTTTTCATTGAAAATCGATCAGCTTCACCAGCCAACGCAACCATGAGGCGCAACCATGAGCATCGATAGGTCATCGTGGTGATGCATCATCCATTTGGCATCAAGTTTGGGTGAGGCACCTAAGAAGTTCGACAAATCCTCATTGTGGTATGTTTCTTCTCAGTAATCAAGCTCGAGGAAGGAAGAACCACGTGGCAGAGGACAGTGAGGCGGAACAACAATGGCCATCCAATTTTGTGCAGTTCCACTAAAATTAAGGAAGACATGCCCAGGTATGGATACACGCATCGCTGTTTCCAAAAATTATAAAAAAGGGTTAGCAACGACATCTCAATTGTCAATAAGAATTAATGAAAAGTACACCAACAAACAGAAGCATCATAATTATCTTGATGGGAACTAAACCAGGATACCCGAGAAAAAAAGCATTTTTTCATTTAACCAGTGATAGTACTACCACCATATGGACAATGACCGCACAACCACCATGTACTTTTTTGTCAAAACAACATGTATACCTCCAC
This sequence comes from Triticum urartu, assembly GCF_003073215.2. Taxonomy (NCBI): domain Eukaryota; kingdom Viridiplantae; phylum Streptophyta; class Magnoliopsida; order Poales; family Poaceae; genus Triticum; species Triticum urartu. Next base: position 159,514,231 of record NC_053024.1, read on the forward strand.
CGAGGCATAAATCAGGACAACTTTTTGAGTGGCATTTCCTCTATAATAGTACTAGTAGGTGATGTTGGACCAGCCGACGAACCCTAGCTACTATGCATGGGGAGCTGGGGAGTAGTCGCATAGAAGAAAACCCGCACGCAACGACCTGGGGAGCTGGACCAGTACAAGAAGTTATACCTCAGGTGGGCGAGATATCGTTTAGGCGGGCGGGTGGGATCTGCCCACACGACGGCAGTGAACAAGGGCGCAGAGGATCTTCGTCCGTGCCAGCGCAGGCTCCGAGAGGACGGTGCGCATCGGCTTCCTCCGTCGCTGACGGCGACAACGTCAACACTGCACCTCCTCACCTCCCGCAGCAGACGGGATTCGGCCAGATCTGTGACCACCGGTGAGGAGAGAGATAGAGTGGAAACTGTCATCTTGTTTTGATATGGAGAGAGTGAGAGAGCGAGACGCGAGAAACTCTATCAAACAAGAGGCTATAATGGAGTAAAAAAATCTCTCCATAGCAGTGGTTTTAAATAGAATACGCGCGTTCCCGGAAAAAAGAAACGAAAACTGGCGGACAATTTTTTAAGGGTCTGTCTAGGACACATCTAGATGTAACATAGTTATGTCACATATAAGTTGATGTCCACTCTGTTTGTGGTCTTTTCCTAGTTTTTTTTTCTTGTTGCTACATTATATACTTGTGGGAGCTCAGATGTAATATCCTTAAATAACATCTAGATGTGAATTAGACAAACTGATTTTCTAACGTAGCAAGAAAGAAAACTCGATCAAAAACACGCCCCCGCTTCCAGGTCGCGAGAGTCGTCGCGCACACACACATAGACATAGACATGCATATTCATGTTTACGTAAAATTCCATCTCCATCTCCATCTCTAATCATATTTGTCCAACTGGCACATTATTTACGTTATTAATTATATACGCAGCAATATTAACATACAGCATCTCTTGTTTGCGCACGTCCGGACCGCTGCCACGGCCGGTCCTGACCAACCTGAACCCTCTTCATCACCCGCGCGTGCTTCCCGCCCGAAACGGTCAGTGCCGCATTCATGCCCGGCCAGAGCGGACGCGACCTCTCACTAGCACCGGCATTGATTGCGGCGCGCCGGACGAGAGAGCATCGCCCACGCCGCTTCCGGGTGCACGCGGCTGCTCCGCGTTCAAAGGTCGCAATAGCCGTCTACAACATGCGCAATCTCTTCCAGTAGTAAGTTCTTGGGAGTCCGTGCTACAGCTAGCTGTCCTCCCCCAACTCGTCAATCTCTTCCAGTAGTGCTAGTACTCCATGGCGCGATCCATCGACAAGAAGGCGGGAAAGTTATGGTATACTACTCGGTTTGCAGTGAGTGGCATGCCGAGCGACCGTGTGGGGTCGAGCCATGGAGGAGGGTGAGACACGAACACGACAGACGTGATTTAAACGTTGGTTTTGCTCGATGGCGCGATCCAATGAAATGAAACGTTGGTTTCTCTCCGTTTCCATTTTTTCTTCGGAAAAACGGAAACTTTTCCACTCCATTTTCATTCCTATTCCAAGGTTGCCCCGTTACAACATTCCATCAAATACAAAGGAAAACTAACACGCATGCTGATGCATCTCAATGATTCACAGATCATAGCCAATATTTACTTCACAACTAAAGAAAAAAGTTGTGAGAGCGTGTATGATAGAAAAACTATTGATGGGGTCACTACGACTTAAACCCTAAACCCTAAACATGATTTAATTTCCTGGCCAGGTAGAACCTGTCGAAGGAATGTGCTAGAGGGAGATTCTTTAGTGAGAATGTCAGCAATAATAGAAGCAGCACTCTTTGGTTCTCCACCTTCTGGTTCCTCTTGTTCCATAGCACTTTCCATGTCGGGAAGGAAAGACGGCTGGCACCCTCGGATCATATGATGCTTTTGTGCAGTTCCACTAAAATCGACCTGAGCATCCCTGATGGCAAAGATATTGAAGAAGTGTGATTAGAATAATAGTACTGGCACTAGTTCATGAGACATAAACTCATCACAAATAGAAGCCGGTAGAAGTAGAGAAAGATCGACATGGAGATGGAGCTACGGCAGTGGAGCAAGCCGGATCCAAAAGGAAGATGGACTACCTGGGACGTCGGGCTATAGCTAGAAGGGCGGTTGGGACGCGGCATCGGCCCATACCGCGGTGGCCCCCGATTGGGACGCACCGACTGTGGGGTTTCTCCCTCGCCGATGTCGACCGCGTATACGTAGAACATTGTTCCCTTCCCCCAGCTGCGGGATCAGGCCCGTCGTTCTATGCTTGTGAAGAGAGCAACCTAAGCAAGCAGGCTTGTAGCTTAGGCTCCTGCTAGTGTATATATAGTGGTTTTCTTTTTCTCTCCATATCAACCATTTTATATTGCGTACGTGTCATTCAAGATTGAAATGATGGTTGCTTCTTCCGACTAACTTACTGTGTGATTTGACTGCTCCTTAGTGGTCCCTACACGTACTCCCCCTACGTGTATGCAACAGTCACACGTACACATGGACGCAAAAACGCGCGCGACGCCCTAATGCCTGCATGTCCGAGCACACGACGGAACACACACGGTGACGCTCAAGTGCGCAACCTACACGTGCATGCACACACATACTCAGTCAGGGTGAGCTAGTGACTATATGAACACCGGAATATATATATATATTGAGCGCAATGAGCGTATTATGAAGTCCACTGACCGTATTTTTACAAATATACAGTGACATACATTGTATTTATCTCGTTTGAAATTAAGCCATATTAACCGGAGAGGAGGCAGCATGGACTAGCATTACTTTGTTGTGTCCCGTTAACTTGCTGAACGAGGAGAAGGTTGCAAGGCGGGAGAAGCTTGCGCGCGGTGGCTCTCAGGACAAGGAGAAACTTTTGACTAATGCAAGCTCTCCCTCGCTCAGGCGGTGGACGTGCAACAGTTAATTCGGTGTCCGATTGCCAGAAGCATACACTATACTACTAGTGCTATTATAGTTCGACCTCCCGAACAGCCAAGCGCAAAGTTTACTAGTACTACTACTATAGTCCATAAAGGTACGTACTATACTAGTACTAGGAACCGGATGGAGGAGCGTCTGCACTCTTATTATAATTTTAAAATGTGATAAAGCAATCTTCAACACATTTGGTTCTCTTCGAGGGTTCTCGCATGTGATAATGGAAGTTGATTGCATGGAACACTCGCCACAATTCTCACTTAATTCTGGCTCATATCCTGTTACAAATAGTAGCGCTCAGTAATATTTCCTCTTTTTTTGTTATTCAGCATGTAAACAGGTCAGCAAACCTTGCGGCGCATCTTCGTGCGAACCGTGCTTGCTGCACTTTGAATGTGGCCGAGAGCTGGCTTGATGAAACACCTCGCTTCCTACTTCTTTTTTTGCGGGGTACCTCACTTCCTAGTGACCAGTGTCTTGGCTGATCGTCCTAAGAATGCTTATATATGAATAAAGCTCTCTCATTTACCCGCAAAAAAGATTAAGCCATATTAACCGGAAAGGAGGGAGTATGGACTAACACTACTTTTTGGTGTGTCCCTCAACTCGCAGAACGAGGAGAAGCTTGCAGGACAAGGTGAAGCTTGCTCACGCCTTTTAACTAATGCAACCTACCCTCGGTGGACATGCATCAGTCCATTCGGTGTCAGATTGTCAGAGGCATACACTGTAGTACCCAACATGCGGAGTACCATCATTGTTCGACTTCACGAAGGGGCGAAGAGCCAAGCGCAGTAGTACGCGTACTTGGTTTTGCACCTTCATACTACTCCACTCTCCGTCATAGTTTACGGGGCGTGCTTCAATATGATGCATTTCTCTCAATGCATTTCCACCACCAGAGAGACTTTAGACGCGTTTGGTATAATGCTCAATTAATTAGGGTGTGGTAACCGCAATCAAGTCCACAATTTTCTCTCCATGTATTGTACTACTACGGAGTGCATGCATGTGTGTACCCAGGGTGGAAGCACTGCGTGCATGTGTGTACGCATTATTCCCTCTAGTAATAGACGCCGTGCTATAACTACCAATGCTATTTTTCAGGCCGATCGCTAGTCGCCTTGGTCCCATAGATTTTTTTCTTTTTTCTGAAGCGCGATGTATAAACAGTGACGGATGGAGTAGTATGAGCGGATTCAAAGAAGAGCGTATTGATGGTTGCTTCTTCAGAGCAACTTACAGTGGGAAAGGTGGGGCTTATGATTTGACTGCTCATTACTCACTATTAATGCGGCGCAACGACCGGGCTGAGTCTCCCATGCGGTTGTGCACTACCCCCTCGGTTCTTAAATATACTCCGGAGTATTTGTCTTTCTAGAGATTTCAACGAGTGACTACTCTCTCTCTCAAATATTTGTCTTTTTAGAGATTTCAAATGGACTGGCACATACGGATGTATATAGACATATTTTAGAGTGTAGATTCACTCATTTTGCTCCGTATGTAGTCACTTGTTGAAATCTCTGTTAAGACGAATAGAATATTTAGGAACGGAGGGAGTACACATACGAAGCAAAAAGAGTGAATCTACACTCTAAAATATGCCCGTTTGAAATTTGTAAAAGACAAATATTTAGGAAGGAAGGAGTATAATTTTGTGCATGGCACATGGACCCGGATGATGAAGAGGCTTCTGGCAATGCTATCAAGCTTCCATCATTTGTTTACATAATTGACGTACTATACAAATAATTTTCCAGCGACATGAAATTGTACAATGGTGTGAGCTTTCAGCTTTTGTTTCGCGTGTCTTCCCATCGATGCTCTTTCGAAAACAATAAAAAACTAACTTCCTCGCTAATGCATGTCAATTATTAGCAGATCAGAGCTAATAACTACATCACAACTGAAGACAAAGTTGTGAGAAGGTGTTAAATTAAAATTGATCCATGCTTTCATTGGCAGCAACGTCCCCCCAGCTCTGTCTAAATCAACAAGGCATGTTGGGGAAAAAAGTAGCTGTCTGGAGCATGCAACAGTCCGATCATTTTGTGCAGTTCCACTAAAACAGAGCTGAGCGTCCCTGTTCCAAATATATCAAGTGTGATTATGATAATAGAGGAATGCTGATGAAACAATAAACACACAAATAGAAGCCGGTCACCTTTGTAGTCTCTCTTAAGACTAACTAGTTGGAGAAGATTAGGCTCGGAGTTGGATGAGGAGGATAGAGCAAAACCAATCTCCCTTTGTGCAGTCGCACTGAAATGTAGAGACGTTGCCCGAGTAACATTTTAGTACAACTGCACAAAACACTCTTAATAAAAAAGTGATTTGTGCAGTTCACCAAAAGGTCGCAATAGCAATGACGTGAAATGGATAGCCCTGTTTGCAAAAAAGAGGTAGAAAGGAAACAATTACTGGCCAATAACAGTTGATGACACATGCGACAACAAAAAAGAAGCATATTCCTTGTCCTAAGGGAAGATAACAACACAGTTGTGTTTGTCTAAAACGGTGTGAGGACGAGAATGCAATATGGAAAGTACGCCGAACGAGCGACGTTTTGGGCAATGAACTATGGAAGATCCACATGCAGCGACGTGGGAAAACGGGCAGTGGAGCAAGGCTGAAGGGGATACCTGGAGGTCGTCGGGATGTAACTAGGTGAGCGGTGGCGGGCGGAATCTGCGAGCGGGTGGCGTAGGCCCTGCCGCGCCGGAGCTTGGTCAGAGAGAACGGCGTGTACCACAGATCGAGACGTGCTGCCTCGGTGTCGTCGAACGGAGAAACAATGCACTTCCTCCCTTTCCCCCGGCGGACGGGATGCGGCCGGATCAGTGACCAACGGTGAGAGAGAGAGAGAGAGGCCACCGCACTCTTTCCCCGGCGGACGGGATGCGGCCGGATCAGTGACCAACGGTGAGAGAGAGAGAGAGAGGCCACCGCCCTCCCTTTCCCCCGACGGATGGGATGCATCCGGATCAGTGACCAACGGTGAGAGAGAGAGGCCACCGCACTCCCTTTCCCCCGGCGAACAAGATGCGGCCGGATCAGTGACCAACGGTGAGAGAGAGAGAGGCCACCGGAGCCTTGTGTGAGATACTCTGAAGAGCGGACTACCTTTTCCTCCATAAAAATTGTTTTATATTCTGTGTACGTGCCATTGAGCGCTATAACTTTATTTAAAAATAACGCGGCAACACGTCAAGTCGAACTTTCTTTCGTGCACGCGTGGTACACGACCTCCCTAGGTAAACAACCGCTACAGGCGTTCGAATTAGCACGTGGGCTGTCATTTCGTAAAGAAATGAGCTCCACCATGTACCCGCGCGGGTGTGGCTGTGCACGAAGCGTGAGTACGTGCATGGTGCACCTATTCTCTTCTTGTATACGTACACCACCTGCGTGAGGTTGTGTGAGAGAGATACAAACCTAGAGAGATATAGTGTGTGGGTTCTTGAGAGTTTTTTTTGTGGGGGGTCAATCAAAATTTTTAACATATGCAATATGTGTGAAATAGAGTCTTGGATATAACATATATATAGAGGGGGCGATCCACGAGAAGAGAGTGGAGGTATCATCGGCTTGAGGTGTCCATAGAATCGAAGAGAGGGATGATGTGTGTGTGTGTGCGCGCGCGATCGATAAAGAGTGCCATCGAATTTGTGTGTGCCCACGTCAAAGATATAGAGTGGTTGGCCTACTGGAACGTGAGATGGGACATGTGCAGTTTGTCTCTGTGTCATGGATACCTACCTGCAGCACTCGACTATCGGTGTGTGGTGGGGGAAGAGGGAGGCCCAATTAACTATAGAGGTACAATGGCTGGTATATGTGTGGAGGAGGAGAGAGGCCTACCTCATGTATTAAGGAGATCGATCTGCCTCATGTATTAAGGTAGATCGATCGACATCCATGCATATGTGTAGGAGATGAATAAGGTTGGGAGAGAGACAGAGCTAGAGTGTTGGAGGGGGTGGTAGTGGAGTTGCTTCTAACAAATGGTGGGATAGGCTTGCTAGACAAACGGAGGGCATGCCCGTAATATCAATAAGAGAGGAGATGGCTGCTTGTTGTCTGTGCACGTGCGTGTGAGAGACGGGTCAGGAGGCATGCACGAATGATGAAGGGGGACGATGTGGCTGTGGTAAGCAGACGTAACTACATAGGAAGATCAATCGCCCTTTGTAAGAGAAAGGAGAGACATAACTTGTGAGGTACGTCGATCGATGGGGGGGTAGTTAAAGTCGATCTAGGTATATGTTGGGAGATCGATCGGTATACATGCATGTGTGTGTTAGAAGCAAATGAGGCACGAGGAGAAGGATAGAGAGAGAGGGGGATGCATGTAGGAGGTGGTACGAGAGGTATACTATATCGAGGGGGAGGAGTGTGTGAGTACGAGAACGATGAAAAGAGTGGTGGGAGTGAGGCATGGACGGTGACAAGAGAAGAGGGGAAGCTTGTGTTTGTGCTAGGCAGACCTGGCTAGAGGGGCATATCGATCGATGTGTGCCGTAAAGAAGGAGCTGGGGGGCCTACACACACCGTGGGTGAACGACCTAAAGTGAAAAGACGAATTTGCGCGATGGAGCTAGAGAATGTTGAGGGAGGGTGAGAGGGATGTGGGCGTGTGCATGCACAAGAGAAAGTTAGCGCTAGCTACAAAGATAAGAGGGTTGTGTGGGTGTAAAAGACGAATAGAGATAGTATATACTTCATTATAAAAAGCGAATTCGGATATTTGAAGAATTTATCATAGTGTTTCAAACCGACGGATGTGTAAATATATATAACGGTGATACACATGGTGTGGTTATGAACATGGTATACTACATTTAATATGTTTTATCTCTACTCTTATAAAAACGGAGTTGTTGATGATGATGTGCCTGCCATCCTGCATTATAGGTCGTCTGATTTATATGTGGCGGATAGCAAGGAAACTATGATGGTTGAAGTTTTCAACAATCATGGTTGTAGATTCTTATTGAAATAGAGAAACGAATTCAAATTTATTTCGAATTGCAGCGGTAGTATAGACATTTGGAATGCACTAAAATGTTGGTATGAGTAGGTTACATGCATTATACAGCAAGCGAAAAAAATTAATCGGACATAACATGGATTCATATGTTGGAAATATGCCCTAGAGGCAATAATAAATTAGTTATTATTATATTTCCTTGTTCATGATAATCGTTTATTATCCATGCTATAATTGTATTGATAGGAAACTCAGATACATGTGTGGATACATAGACAACACCATGTCCCTAGTAAGCCTCTAGTTGACTAGCTCGTTGATCAATAGATGGTCATGGTTTCCTGACCATGGACATTGGATGTCATTGATAACGGGATCACATCATTAGGAGAATGATGTGATGGACAAGACCCAATCTTAAGCGTAGCACAAGATCGTGTAGTTCGTTTGCTAAAGCTTTTCTAATGTCAAGTATCATTTCCTTAGACCATGAGATTGTGCAACTCCCGGATACCGTAGGAATGCTTTGGGTGCACCAAACGTCACAACGTAACTAGGTGGCTATAAAGGTGCGCTACAGGTATCTCCGAAAGTGTCTGTTGGGTTGGCACGAATCGAAACTGGGATTTGTCACTCCGTGTGATGAAGAGGTATCTCTGGGCCCACTCGGTAATGCATCATCATAATGAGCTCATTGTGACTAAGTAGTTGGTCACGGGATCATGCATTACGGAACGAGTAAAGTGACTTGCTGATAACGAGATTGAACGAGGTATTGGGATACCGATGATCGAATCTCGGGCAAGTAACGTACCGATTGACAAAGGGAATTGTATATGGGATTGCTTGAATCCTCGACATCGTGGTTCATCCGATGAGATCATCATGGAACATGTGGGAGCCAACATGGGTATCCAGATCCCGCTATTGGTTATTTGCCGGAGAGTTGTCTCGGTCATGTCTGCATGATTCCCGAACCCGTAGGGTCTACACACTTAAGGTCCGATGATGCTAGGGTTATAGGGAAAGTTTGTACGTGGTTACCGAATGTTGTTCGGAGTCCTGGATGAGATCCCGGACGTCACGAGGAGTTCCGTAATGGCCCGGAGGTAAAGAATAATATATAGGAAGTGAGGTTTTGACCACCGGAAGTGTTTCGGGCGTCACCGGTAATGTACCGGGACCACAGGAGGGTTCCGGGGGTCTACCGGGAGGGGCCATCAGCCCCGGAGGCTTGCATGGGCCAAGAGTGGGAAGGGACCAGCCCCTGAGTGGGCTGGTGCGCCTCCCACCAGGGCCCAAGGCGCAGCTAGGAGGAGAAGGGGGGAAACCCTAGGCGCAGATGGGCCCAAGGCCCACCCTAGGGCGCACCCCCCTCTCCCCCTCTTGGCCGCCCCCTCCATCCCATCTAGGGCTGCCGCCCCCCTATGGGTGGGAACCCTAGAGGGGGCGCACCCTCCTCCTATAAATAGTTCGGGTTTTGGGGCTGCCCAACACACGAGTCTCTCTCCCTCTTGGCGCAGCCCTACCCCTCTCCCTCCTCGTCTCTTGCAGTGCTTGGCGAAGCCCTGCTGGCGTGCCACGCTCCTCCACCATCACCATGCCATCGTGCTGCTGCTGAATGGAGTCTTCCCCAACCTCTCCCTCTCTCCTTGCTGGATCAAGGCGCGGGAGACGTCACCGGGCTGTACGTGTGTTGAACGCGGAGGCGTCGTTGTTTGGCGCTTAGATCGGAATCGACCGCGATCTGAATCGCTGCGTGTACGACCCCACCAACCGTGTTCTTGTAACGCTTCTGCTTAGCAATCTTCAAGGGTATGAAGATGCACTCCCTCTCTCTCGTTGCTAGTATCTCCTAGATTGATCATGGTGACACGTAGGAAATTTTGAATTATTGCTACGTTCCCCAACAGTGGCATCATGAGCTAGGTCTATGCGTAGATTCTATGCACGAGTAGAACACAAAGCAGTTGTGGGCAATGATTTGTTCAATTTGCTTACCGTTACTAGTCTTATCTTGATCTAGCGGCATTGTGGGATGAAGCGGCCCGGACCGACCTTACACGTACGCTTACGTGAGACTGGTTCCACCGACTGACATGCACTTGATGCATAAGGTGGCTGGCGGGTGTCTATCTCTCCCACTTTAGTCGGATCGGATTCGATGAAAAGGGTCCTTATGAAGGGTAAATAGCAATTGGCATATCACCGTTGTGGTTTTGCATAGGTAAGAAACGTTCTTGCTAGAAACCCATAGCAGCCACGTAAAACATGCAACAACAATTAGAGGACGCCTAACTTGTTTTTGCAGGGTTTGCTTTGTGATGTGATATGGCCAAAAGGATGTGATGAATGATATATGTGATGTATGAGATTGATCATGTTCTTGTAATAGGAATCACGACTTGCATGTCGATGAGTATGACAACCGGCAGGAGCCATAGGAGTTGTCTTAATTTATTTATGACCTGCATGTCAATGAAAACGCCATGTAATTACTTTACTTTATTGCTAACCGTTAGCCATAGTAGTAGAAGTAATAGTTGGCGAGGCAACTTCATGAAGACACGATGATGGAGATCATGGTGTCATGCCGGTGACGATGGTGTTCATGCCGCGCCTCGAAGATGGAGATCAAAGGCGCAAGATGATATTGGCCATATCATGTCACTTTATGATTTGCATGTGATGTTTGTCATGTTTTTACATCTTATTTGCTTAGAACGACAGTAGCATAAATAAGATGATCCCTCATTAAAATATCAAGAATTGTGTTCCCCCTAACTGTGCACCGTTGCTAAGGTCCATTGTTCCGAAGCACCACGTGATGATCGGGTGTGATAGGTTCTAACGTTCGCATACAATGGGTGTAAGCCAGATTTACACACGCAATACACTTAGGTTAACTTGACGAGCCTAGCATGTACAGACATGGCCTCGGAACACGGAAGACCGAAAGGTCGAACATGAGTTGTATAGTGGATACGATCAACATGAAGATGTTCACCGATGATGACTAGTCCGTCTCACATGATGATCGGACACGGCCTAGTTGACTCGGATCATGTATCACTTAGATGACTAGCTAGAGGGATGTCTATCTAAGTGGGAGTTCATTGAATAATTTGATTAGATGAACTTAATTATCATGAACATAGTCAAAAGGTCTTTGCAAATTATGTCGTAGCTCATGCTTTGGTTCTACTGTTTTAGATATGTTCCTAGAGAAAATTTAGTTGAGAGTTGACAGTAGCAATTATGCGGACTGGGTCCGTGAACTGAGGATTGTCCTCATTGCTACACAGAAGGGTTATGTCCTTAATGCACTGCTCAGTGTGTTGAACCTCGAGCATCGTCTGTACATGTTGGGAAACATCTGACATACACGTTTTGATGACTACGTGATAGTTCAGTGCGTAATACTAACGGTTTAGAATTGTGGCACCAAAGACGTTTTTGAAACATCGCAGAACATATGAGATGTTCCAAAGAATGAAATTGAAATTTCAGACTAGTGCCCACGTCAAGAGGTATGAGACCTCTGACAAGTTCCTTAAGCCAGCAAACTAAGGGAGAAAAGCTCAATCGTTGAGCATGTGCTCAGATTGTCTGAGTTCTACAATCGCTTGAATCGAGTGGGAGTTAATCTTCCAGATGAGATAGTGATGGTTCTCCATAGTCACTGCCACCAAGCTATTGGAGCTTCGTGATGAACTATAACATATTAGGGATAGATATGATGATCCTTGAGATATTCGCGATGTTTGACACCGCGAAAGTAGAAATCAAGAAGGAGCATCAATTGTTGATGGTTGGTGAAACCACTAGTTTCAAGAAGGGTAAGGGCAAGAAGGGATACTTCATGAAATGGCAATTCAGCTGCTGCTCTAGTGAAGAAACCCAAGGTTGAACCCAAACCCGAGACTAAGTGCTTCTGTAATAAAGGGAACAGCCACTGGAGCAGAATTACCCTAGATACTTGGTAGATTAGAAGGCTGGCAAGGTCGATAGAAGTATATTGGATATACATTATGTTAATGTGTACTTTACTAGTACTCCTAGTAGCACCAGGGTATTAGATACCGGTTCGGTTGCTAAGTGTTAGTAACTCGAAATAAAAGCTACGGAATAAACGGAGACTAGCTAAAGGTGAGCTGATGATATGTGTTGGAAGTGTTTCCAATGTTGATCAAGCATCGCACGCTCCCTCTACCATCGAGATTGGTGTTTGCGTTGAGCATAGACATGATTGGATTATGTCTATCGCAATACGGTTATTCATTTAAGGAGAATAATGGTTACTCTGTTTATTTGAATAATACCTTCAATTGTCTTACACCTAAAATGAATGGTTTATTGAATCTCGATCATAGTGATACACATGTTCATGCCAAAAGATAGCAATGATAGTACCACCTACTTGTGGCACTGCCACGTAAGTCATATCGGTATAAAACGCATGAAGAAGCTCCATGTTGATGGATCTTTGGACTCACTCATTTTTGAAAAGTTTGAGACATGCGAACCATGTCTATTGGTGTGTATGCATGAAGAAACTCCATGCAAATGGACCGTTTGGACTCACTTGATTTTGAATCACTTGAGGCATGCAAATCATACCACATGGGCAAGATGACTGAAAGCCTCGGTTTTAGTAAAATGGAACTAGAAAGAAAATTGTTGGAAGTAATACATTTTGATGTGTGCAGTCCAATGAGTGCTGAGGCATGTAGTGGATATCGTTATGTTCTTTCTTCACAGATGATTTGAGTAGATGTTGAGTACATTTACTTGATGAATCACGAGTCTGAATTATTGAAAGGTTCAAGTAATTTCAGTGTGAAGTTGAAAGATCGTCGTGACAAGAGGATAAAAGATCTATGATATGATCATAGAGATGAATATCTGAATTACGAGTTTGGCACAGAATTAAGACATTGTGGAAATTGTTTCACAACTAATACAGCATGGAACACCGTAGTGTGATGGTGTGTCCGAACATCATAACTGCACCCTACTGGATATGATGCATACCATGATGTCTCTTATCAAATTACCACGATAGTTTATGGGTTAGGCATTAGAGACAACCACATTCACTTTAAATAGGGCACCACGTAATTCCGATGAGATGACACCGTATGAACTATGGTTTAGAGAAACCTAAGCTGTCATTTCTTAAAAGTTTGGGGCTGTGACGCTTATGTGAAAAAGTTTCAGGTTGATAAGCTCGAACCCAAAGCGGATAAATGCATCTTCATAGGACACCCAAAACAGTTGGGTATACCTCCTGTCTCAGATCCGAAAGCAATAAGGGATTGTTTCTAGAATCGGGTCCTTTCTCGAGGAAAAGTTTCTCTCGAAAGAATTGAGTGGGAGGATGGTGGAGACTTGATAAGGTTATTAAACCGTCTCTTCAACTAGTGTGTGGCAGGGCACAGGAAGTTGTTCCTGTGGCACCTACACCAATTGAAGTGGAAGCTTATGATAGTGATCATGAGACTTCAGATCAAGTCACTACCAAACCTCGTAGGATGACAAGGATGCGTACTACTTCAGAGTGGTACGTAATCCTGTCTTGGAAGTCATGTTTCTAGACAACAATGAACCTACGAGCTATGGAGAAGCGATGGTGGGCCTAGATTCCGATAAATGGCTCGAGGCCATATAATCCGAGAGAGGATCCATATATAAAACAAAGTGTAGACTTTGGAAGAACTACTTGATGGTCGTAAGGCTGTTGAGTACAGATGGGTTTAAAAGGAAGACGGACAATGATGGTAAATGTCACCATTAAGAAAGCTCGACTTGTCGTTAAGATGTTTTCCGACAAGTTCAAGGAGTTGACTACGATGAGACTTTCTCACTCGTAGCGATGCTAAGAGTCTGTTGGAATTATATTAGCGATTACTGCATTATTTATGAAATCTTGCAGATAGGATGTCAAAACATTGTTTCCTCGACGATTTTCTTGAGGAAAGGTTGTATATGATACAACCGGAAGGTTTTTGTCAATCCTGAAAGATGCTAATAAGTATGCAAAGCTCCAGCAATCCTTCTAAGGACTGGAGTAAGCATCTCGGAGTTGGAATGTATGCTTTGATGATGATCAAAGATTTCGGGTTTATACAAAGTTTATGAGAAACTTGTATTTCCAAAGAAGTGAGTGGGAGCACTATAGAATTTCTGATAAGTATATGTTGACATATTGTTGATCAGAAATGACGTAGAATTTCTGGAAAGCATATAGGGTTATTTGGAAAGTGTTTTCAATGGAAAGCCTGGATTAAGCTACTTGAACATTGAGCATCAAGATCTATAAGGATAGATCAAAACGCTTAAAAGTACTTTCAAATGAGCACATACCTTGACATGATCTTGAAGGTGTTCAAGATGGATCAGTCAAAGAAGGAGTTCTTGCCTGAGTTGTAAGGTATGAAGTTAAGACTTAAAGCTCGACCACGGCAGAATAGAGAGAAAGGACGAAGGTCGTCCCCTATGCATAAGACATAGGCTCTACAGTATGCTATGCTGTGTATCGCACCTGAAGTGTGCCTTGCCATGAGCCAGTCAAGGGGTACAAGTGTGATCCAAGAATGGATCACAGGACAGCGGTCAAAGTTATCCTTAGTAACTAGTGGACTAAGGAATTTTCTCGATTATGGAGGTGATAAAGAGTTCGACGTAAAGAGTTACGTCGATGCAAGCTTAACACCTATCCGGATAGCTCTGAGTAGAGATGTCGGATACGTATAATGGAGCAACAATTTAGAATAGCTCCAAGTAGAACAGTTATTTGGAATAGCTCCAAATAGAACGTGGTAGCTACATCTAGGAGATGACATAGAGATTTGTAAAGCACACACGGATCTGAAAGGTTCAGACCCGTTGACTAAAACCTCTCTCACAAGCAACATCATCAAACCCAGAACTCATTGAGTCTTAATCACATGATGATGTGAAGTAGTTTAGTGACACTAGTAAACTCTTTGGATGTTTGTCACATGGCAATGTGACCTGTGAGTGTTAATCACATGGAGATGTGAACTAGATTATTGACTCTAGTGCAAGTGGGAGACTGTTGGAAATATGCCCTAGAGGCAATAATAAAGTTATTATTTATTTCCTTATATCATGATAAATGTTTATTATCCATGCTATAATTGTATTGATAGGAAACTCAGATACATGTGTGGATACATAGACAACACCATGTCCCTAGTAAGCCTCTAGTTGACTAGCTCGTTGATCAATAGATGGTCATGGTTTCCTGACCATGGACATTGGATGTCATTGATAACGGGATCACATCATTAGGAGAATGATGTGATGGACAAGACCCAATCTTAAGCGTAGCACAAGATCGTGTAGTTCGTTTGCTAAAGCTTTTCTAATGTCAAGTATCATTTCCTTAGACCATGAGATTGTGCAACTCCCGGATACCGTAGGAATGCTTTGGGTGCAACAAACGACACAACGTAACTGGGTGGCTATAAAGGTGCACTACAGGTATCTCCGAAAGTGTCTGTTGGGTTGGCGCGAATCGAGACTGGGATTTGTCACTCTGTATGACGAAGAGGTATCTCTGGGCCCACTCGGTAATGCATCATCATAATGAGCTCATTGTGACTAAGTAGTTGGTCACAGGATCATGCATTACGAAACGAGTAAAGTGACTTGCTGATAACGAGATTGAACGAGGTATTGAGATACCGACGATCGAATCTCGGGCAAGTAACGTACCGATTGACAAAGGGAATTGTATATGGGATTGCTTGAATCCTCGACATCGTGGTTCATCCGATGAGATCATCGTGGAACATGTGGGAGCCAACATGGGTATCCAGATCCCGCTGTTGGTTATTGGCCGGAGAGTTGTCTCGGTCATGTATGCATGATTCCCGAACCCGTAGGGTCTACACACTTAAGGTCCGATGACGCTAGGGTTATAGGGAAAGTTGTATGTGGTTACCGAATGTTGTTCGGAGTCCCGGATGAGATCTCAGACGTCACGAGGAGTTCCGGAATGGTCCGGAGGTAAAGAATAATACATAGGAAGTGAGGTTTTGACCACCAGAAGTGTTTCGGGCATCACCGGTAATGTACCGGGACCACAGGAGGGTTCCGGGGGTCCACCGGGAGGGGCCACCAGCCCCGGAGGCTTGCATGGGTCAAGAGTGGGAAGGGACTAGCCCCTGAGTGGGGTGGTGCGCCTCCCACGAGGGCCCAAGGCGCAGCTAGGAGGAGAAGGGGGGAAACCCTAGGCGCAGATGGGCCTAAGGCCTACCCTAGGGCGCCCCCCCTCTCCCCCTCTTGGCCGCCCCCTCCATCCCATCTAGGGATGCCGCCCCCCTAGGGGTGGGAACCCTAGAGGGGGCGCACCCTCCTCCCCTCCTCCTATAAATAGTGGGGTTTTTGGGGCTGCCCAACACACGAGTCTCTCTCCCTCTTGGCGCAGCCCTACCCCTCTCCCTCCTCGTCTTTTGCAGTGCTTGGCGAAGCCCTGCTGGCGTGCCATGCTCCTCCACCATCACCACACCGTCGTGCTGCTGCTGGACGGAGTCTTCCCCAACCTCTCCCTCTCTCCTTGCTAGATCAAGGCGCGGGAGACATCACCGGGCTGTACGTGTGTTGAACGCGGAGGTGCCGTTGTTCGGCGCTTAGATCGGAATCGACCGCGATCTGAATCGCTGCGTGTATGACTCCACCAACTGCGTTCTTGTAACGCTTCCGCTTAGCGATCTTCAAGGGTATGAAGATGCACTCCCTCTCTCTCGTTGCTAGTATCTCCTAGATTGATCTTGGTGACACGTAGGAAATTTTGAATTATTGCTACGTTCCCCAACAGCATGGTGGCTGTCGTGGCGGAAGCCGGTCGCGCACGCGTCGAGCCCGCAAACCGGGTGCGGACGCGGAATCTACCTTCGAGACCTTGAATGCCACGTGGATCCTGCAATCTGAAGGAGCAATTTGGGTCAGTCGACTCATGTGAGCCGTTTGATGCAACATGGATGGCTAGAAGGGCTTCTTCCACCTCTTCTGACGTCTTCTTCCTTCGCTACGTCGAACTTCTTTCACAAATCGACTGACCCAAATTATACTACTAGTACGAACGTATTAAGTACAATAGGAACACGAAGATACGAGCAGTAGTACCAACTGCAAGAAGAACAGTAGTAAGACATAGTACCAGTACTATTGTACGTACTAAAGAGTTCAAGTAATGAGAAAGAACATAAACATAGTTCTGCTGGGGCCTCAGCACAACACACCCTTGAAAATAAACTAAGCAACTAGTCCGCTTGACACTGCAGTAGAACCGGCATGAGCGACGGCACTGCCACCTACTCGGAGTCCGAGTCCACGTCCTCGACTTCGTCCTCGTCCCTCTTCCTCTTCCCCTTCGCCGACGCTTCTTTGCTTGAACCATACACTGGGCTCTGCTTCTTCATCCAACCCTTGTAGATATTTAAACAAAGGTAGGCATCCATTGCTGCGTACAGGATGTGATCTTCATCTAATGTCTTCGACTCCCATGCATGATGAAACTCATGATGAGGTTTCTTCAGTTTAGCATACGAAGGATCAATCATGGCTGCTTCCAGGGTCAGCATTGAAGGTTGAGAGGAGGACACCAGGCTTGCCTTCTGGAGATCGAAGGGCTGGCCTACAACGAGACCTATCTGACGCAGGACATCCCTGTCGTTCTTAAAGCCTACAGTAACGAATTTCACTCTTTTATCCTTGAGGAAGTTCTTAAAATCCTGGCACTCAACGTCGGCATGGCATATGTGGTAGACCAAGCAAACGTTATGTACGCAAACCTGGATCACGGCGGGCTTCTTCCTCTCTTCGTCCTTTAGATCCTTCTCTCGTCCCAGGACTATGGTGTACTCAACATCTAGCCCAGCGACCCACTCATCCGTTGAACTGTTGAACATGCGTAGGAAGCGAGCAAGCCATGCTTTCACCATCTCGGATCCACGTGTGTAGATGACGATGAACTGATCGCCGGTGATGGCTCTAACCTGGTACTCAACGGCGACCATGGAGATTTGGGAGGCCATGGATTTTGGAGGAGGGTTAGGAGAAGTTGAACTGTTGTACCCCGCAAAAAAACTAGGAGCGAACTAATGTGAAAGGACGGGACGACTGGGAGCGAACTGTTGTAAGGTAGAAGACGGGGACGAGTAGGGCGTGCGAACGGCGTGGGGTTGCTGGCTTGCCTGGTGGATAAACCGCTGCAAGCCCTCAAAGAGTTCTCGAGAACTATGCAGGACCCACTAGATGTCATGTCTACTAGACCCATATCGTAGGCCTGACGGTATAGCTTCTGCCTGTTCGCACACCATGCCGGCGCATGGATGTAACTTCACTTAATTCCGTCAAACGTCGTGCCTCCCACGACCTTCGCCTCCCTCGCGCGGTCGCGCCCTTTGAGACTTCGACCGGCTATAAATGAGAAATTTTTTGCCTTTTTTTAGACAAGCAATTTTTTTTGCCTACTCCGCATGCATGATACTCCCTCTGGTCCTTTTTACTCCCGTCAACCGTTTGCAAAGTGTTTGACCAAATTTATACTTTTTTGAACACCACCTTATATTAATTAACCAGCCACACCAATACACTCATTCGATACAATATTCACCACACAGGGCGGTACATTATTTACAAGAATACCATCTAATCTATTGTCAAAGCTATACTTAGCGATTAAGTGTGCCACCTTATTGGCCGAACGGCTAATCTTTGACAATTGAAGATTGTTGATCAACTTCGAGATGCTCAACGCTTTCATCTTCAGGTCATTCATAGAAGACATGTCATAGTCCCCCGATGCAAGAGACGCTACCACAAAAGCGCAATGAGTCTCTAAAATTACAGTATTATGAAGAGAAATACCTATGTAGAGACTAGCAAGGCAAGCCCTAAGCTCCGCTTCCTCCATGCTTTGACAGGCATCAATGAAATCCCACGACCAAATTTATACTAAAAATATCAATATCTACAATACTGATTATAATGAGTATAAGAACTACGTTTTATAATGAGTGTAAAAATATTGATTTGACATTGTGAATGTTGACACATTTTTCTATAAGTCTGGTGAAAGTAGAGGTACATTGACTTCAGACAAAACTTAAATGCACAATGCAGACTAGTTCCTCCGTCCAAGTGCGTGCCATGTCCTATCTTGTCATCACAACAAGGTTAGCTATTAGAGTACCACTACCTCCCTTCTAGTTTAAAGGGCTCGATTCAAAAATTTCACCTACTCTTAGCAAGATAGTAGAGGTGGTGGAATAGTTTTTGAAGTCTGCAAAAGTACTCAACTAGTGCTGTCGTTCTTCACAAAAAAATGTGTTTACCAATGCATGCATGAACACTAGTTACTCTAACCCCCATCTTCTTTAATTCTTTGCCACATCAGCATGTTTGCTATTCTCGTGTGCATGATACCAGCTAAGATACCACCATTATGGCCAGCCTTAATCATCGCATGCAATAATTTAGTGCACCTTGAAATACGAACATGTGTGGGGCGTGTATGTTTTTAATGACTTGAAACTATACCACTACAAAAAAAATACACTTCCGTGATGATAGGTGTTTGTCACAGTAGGTCGCTTTTTTGTCATGCATGTACATCCATGACAAATTTATGACAAAATCAAGGTAGTCATACATGTGCTGTCGTAGAAGTGTTCCATGACATTACCAAAATTATCATCATGGAAGTGTCCACTTCCATGACGATAAATCACGCGTCACAGAAGTGCTTTCGTCAAGGGTGACCGACACGTGGCATCCACCGTAACGGAACGCCGTTAAGCTATCGGGTCGGGTCTTGGATCCGATAACCCGTTAACAGCCCCGAACAATGGGGATTTTCCACATGTAAAATCATCATTGGCTGGAGGAAACACGTGCCGGCTCATCGTTGGGACAGATGTCAACCACTCATTGGACGGAAGGCGCCTATGATACGTCGACACGTGGCACGGCCCAACAGAGGCCCATTCCTATGAAAAGGCCGGCCCGTTTGACTTGGTCAAAAGGTGGCGGGCCGGCCCATGGAAAGCCTGTTAACGGCAT
This sequence comes from Triticum urartu, assembly GCF_003073215.2. Classification (NCBI taxonomy): domain Eukaryota; kingdom Viridiplantae; phylum Streptophyta; class Magnoliopsida; order Poales; family Poaceae; genus Triticum; species Triticum urartu. The sequence goes on from NC_053024.1 coordinate 159,534,292, forward strand.
GTTCGCATATAGCCCATTTACAGCCCGCTAACCCAAGGCCCGTTACGCCCTATCCGAATTAGGCCCAGTAGCATCATCTGGGCCATCCAATATGATTCCAGCCCGTTTTCACTTCTGGCCCATGTATGGCCCATGACGTCTTTCGGCCCATATGAGGCCCTATGTAACTCTTGGCCTATTAACGGCCTGTGGTGAAACTGGCCCGTAATGAATAGTGTATCACTTTACACCCATTAATGGCCCGTGGTGAAACTGGCCCATAATGAACAGTGTATCACTTTATACCCATTAACGGCTCGTTACTCCGTTGGGCCGTTTCCAGCCCATGTTAACTTTCGGCCTTCTCAGAGCCCATTTATTCTTGGGCTCATTTCCAGCATTCATTTACTTACGGCCCGTTACTGTCATTTTCTGCTTGTGGGGCAAATTCAGCCCGTGGTTACAGTCGGCCCATTTGTGGTCCGTTAATACGTTGGGCCGTTTTCATAGCGTCATCAAATACGGCCTATTAACGATGGCCCGTTACGGTCGGCCCATGAACGGACGATTCCAACTCTAGCCCGTTTACGGCCATAATGCGGCCTGTTATTGGCCCATGTTTGGCCAATCGATCATACGGCCCGTATAAGGCCCATTAATGATACGGCCCATAGAAGGCCCATTGTTTCTACGGCCCGTAGAAGGCCTACTATTTCTACGGCCCATAGAAGGCCCACTGTTTCTACGGCCCGTAGGAGGCCCAGTGTCACTACAGTAAATATTAGCCCATGGTTATTGTGGCCTAGTTTTAAAAAATTGGTTATTGCAGCCACTAGTTAACCGCGGAAAAAGAACTACAATGACTACAAGCAAACAAATAAACAAGACAACAAGGAAATAAATAAGCAAGCAACTAACGCTAGGCTATCACGGCTATTACACATATTACATCCGCTGGGCATCAAAGTTCGCCACCAGTGCAAATATAGGGAACAAAGCAACATATCATATACACTCGCCGTCAAAATTGGCCACCAGTGCAAATAAACGCGGGCAGCAAAACAAGAGCATAACTGAAACAACTTTAGAAGAGCTCAAGAAACGTTATCCTGGGTATCCACCATGCTGGCAATAAGCTTAGCAAGCTGATTAGCTTTGTCCTGTTTGGCGCTAAAATCCTCCAACGCTTGCTGTTGCACCAAAAAGTATGCATCTGAATGCTCCAGGGACTTCCGCAGTCCTTCCGCTTCTTGTCGCAGCACAGCTGATCGATGTCTTTCAGCTTGTAGTTGAGACTCAAGAAACCGAGCTGATTCAGACAGTGAGTTTGAATAGCTTGTGCAAGCGGTAGTGGCCAGTAACTCCAACACTAAACCAAGACAGGATGTGTCACTATCCTGAACCTTATCTGCATTACTTCCTTTACCGTTGCTTAATAAGGCACTCTTCCCCAATATTCCGTCAGCATTCTAAAAGAAGAAACAAGCAGACACATAACAAGTTTAGCATGTACTTGTTGGGTTTCGTAGTAATTTCAAAATTTTCCTACGCACACGCAAGACCATGGTGATGCATAGCAACGAGAGGGGAGAGTGCTGTCTACGTACCCACGCAGACCGACTGCGGAAGCGTTGACACAACGTAGAGGAAGTAGTCGTACGTCTTCACGATCCAACCGATCAAGCACCAAAACTACGGCACCTCCGAGTTCGAGCACACGTTCAGCTCGATGACGATCCCTGGACTCCGATCCAGCAAAGTGTCAGGGAAGAGTTCCTTCAGCACGACGGTGTGGTGACGATCTTGATGTACTACAGCAGCAGGGCTTCGCCTAAACTCCGCTACAGTATTATCGAGGAATATGGTGACTGGGGGCACCGCACACGGCTAAGGAATAGATCACGTGGATCAACTTCTGTGTTCTAGGGTGCCTCTGCCTCAGTATATAAAGGACTAGAGGGGGGGAGGCTGGCCGGCCAAGGTGTGGCGCGCCAGGAGAGTCCTACTCCCTTTGGGAGTAGGATTCCCCCCCAATCCTAGTTGGAATAGGATTCGCGGAGGGGGGAAAGAGAGAGAGGGGGCCGGCCACCTCTCCTAGTCCTAATAGGACTAGGGGAAGGGGGAGGCGCGCAGCCCATGTAGGGCTGCCTCTTCTCTTTTCCACTAAGGCCCATCATGGCCCATTTAGCTCCCGGGGGGTTCCGGTAACCTTCCCGGTACTCCGGTAAAATCCCGATTTCACCCGGAACACTTCCGATATCCAAACATAGGCTTCCAATATATCAATCTTTACGTCTCGACCATTTCGAGACTCCTCGTCATGTCCGTGATCACATCCGGGACTCCGAACAACCTTCGGTACATCAAAATGCATAAACTCATAATATAACTATCATCGTAACCTTAAGCATGCGGACCCTACGGGTTCGAGAACAATGTAGACATGACCGAGACACATCTCCGGTCAATAACCAATAGCGGGACCTGGATGCCCATATTGGCTCCTACATATTCTACGAAGATCTTTATCGGTCAGACCGCATAACAACATACGTTGTTCCCTTTGTCATCGGTATGTTTGCCCGGAGATTCGATCGTCGGTATTCCAATACCTAGTTCAATCTCGTTGCCGGCAAGTTCTCTTTACTCGTTCTGTAATACATCATCCGCAACTAACTCATTTAGTTGCAATTGCTTGCAAGGCTTAAGTGATGTGCATTACCGAGAGGGCCCAGAGATACCTCTCCGACAATTGGAGTGACAAATCCTAATCTCGAAATACGCCAACCCAACATGTACCTTTGGAGACCTGTAGAGCTCCTTTATAATCACCCAGTTACGTTGTGACGTTTGGTAGCACACAAAGTGTTCCTCTGGCAAACGGGAGTTGCATAATCTCATAGTCATAGGAACATGTATAAGTCATGAATAAAGCAATAGCAACATACTAAACGATCGGATGCTAAGCTAATGGAATGGGTCATGTCAATCAGATCATTCACTTAATGATGTGATCTCGTTTAATCAAATAACAACTCATTGTTCATGGTTAGGAAACATAACCATCTTTGATTAACGAGCTAGTCAAGTAGAGGCATACTAGTGACACTCTGTTTGTCTATGTATTCACACATGTATTATGTTTCCGGTTAATACAATTCTAGCATGAATAATAAACATTTATCATGATATAAGGAAATAAATAATAACTTTATTATTGCCTCTAGGGCATATTTCCTTCAGTCTCCCACTTGCACTAGAGTCAATAATCTAGTTCACATCGCCATGTGATTTAACAGCAATAGTTCACATCACCATGTGATTAACACCCATAATTCACATCGATATGTGATAAACACCCAAAGGGTTTACTAGATTCAATAATCTAGTTCACATCGCTATGTGATTAACATCCAAAGAGTACTAAGGTGTGATCATGTTTTGCTTGTGAGATAATTTTAGTCAACGAGTCTGTCACTTTCAGATCCGTAAGTATTTTGCGAATTTCTATGTCAACAATGCTCTGCACGGAGCTACTCTAGCTTATTGCTCCCACTTTCAACATGTATCTAGATCGAGACTTAGAGTCATCCAGATCTGTGTCAAAACTTGCATCGACGTAACTTTTTACGACGAACCTTTTTGTCACCTCCATAATTGAGAAATATTTCCTTATTCCACTAAGGATAATTTTGACCACTGTCCAGTGATCTACTCTTAGATCACTATTGTACTCCCTTGCTTAACACAGTGTAGGGTATACAATAGATCTGGTACACAGCATGGCATACTTTATAGAACCTATGGCTGAGGCATAGGGAATGACTTTCATTCTCTTTCTATCTTCTGCCGTGGTCGGGCTTTGAGTCTTACTCAACTTCACACCTTGTAACACAGGCAAGAAACTTTTTCTTTGACTGTTCCATTTTGAACTACTTCAAAATCTTGTCAAGGTATGTACTCATTGAAAAAACTTATCAAGTGTCTTGATCTATCTCTATAGATCTTGATACTCAATATGTAAGCAGCTTTACCGAGGTCTTTCTTTGAAAAACTCCTTTCAAACACTCCTTTATGCTTTGCAGAATAATTCTACATTATTTCCGATCTACAATATGTCATACACATATACTTATCAGAAATGACGTAGTGCTCCCACTCACTTTCTTGTAAATACAGGCTTCACCGCAAGTCTGTATAAAACTTATATGCTTTGATCAACTTATCAAAGCGTATATTCCAACTCCGAGATGCTTGCACCAGTCCATAGATGGATCGCTGGAGCTTGCATATTTTGTTAGCACCTTTAGGATTGACAAAACCTTCTGGTTGTATCATATACAACTCTTCTTTAATAAATCCATTAAGGAATGCAGTTTTGTTTATCCATTTGCCAGGTTTCATAAAATGCGGCAATTGCTAACATGATTCGGACAGACTTAAGTATAGATACGAGTGAGAAAATCTCATCGTAGTCAACACCTTGAACTTGTTGAAAACCTTTTGCGACAATTCTAGCTTTGTAGATAGTAACACTACTATCAGCGTCCGTCTTCCTCTTGAAGATCCATTTATTTTCTATGGCTTACCGATCATCGGGCAAATCCATCAAAGTCCATACTTTGTTCTCATACATGGATCATATCTCAGATTTCATGGCCTCAAACCATTTCGCAGAATCTGGGCTCATCATCGCTTCCTCATAGTTCGCAAGTTCGTCATGGTCTAGTAACATGACTTCCAGAATAGGATTACCGTGCCACTCCGGTGTGGATCTCACTCTGGTTTACCTACGAGATTTGGTAGTAACTTGATCTGAAGTTACATGATCATCATCATTAGCTTCCTCACTAATTGGTGTAGTAGTCACAGGAACAGATTTCTGTGATGAACTACTTTCCAATAAGGGAGCAGGTACAGTTACCTCATCAAGTTCTACTTTCCTCCCACTCACTTCTTTCGAGAGAAACTCCTTCTCTAGAAAAACTCCGATTTTAGCAACAAAAGTCTTGCCTTCGGATCTGTGATAGAAGGTGTATCCAATAGTTTCCTTTGGATATCCTATGAAGAGTTACTTCTCCGATTTGGGTTCGAGCTTATCATGTTGATACTTTTTCACATAAGCATCGCAGTCCCAAACTTTAAGAAACGACAACTTTGGTTTCTTGCCAAACCACAGTTCAGATTGTGTCGTCTCAACGGACTTAGATGGTGCCCTTTTAAACGTGAATGCAGCTGTCTTTAATGCATAACCCCAAAACGATAGTGGTAGATCAGTATGAGACATCATAGATCGCACCATATCTAATAAAGTACGGTTATGATGTTCAGACACACCATTATGCTGTGGTGTTCCAGGTGGCGTGAGTAGTGAAACTATTTCACATTGTTTTAACTGAAGACCAAACTCGTAACTCAAATATTTGTCTCCGCGATCAGATCATAGAAACTTTATTTTCTTGTCACGATGATTTTCCACTTCACTCTGAAATTCTTTGAACTTTTCAAATGTTTCAGACTTATGTTTCATCAAGTAGATATACCCATATCTGCTCAAATCATCTGTGAAGTTCAGAAAATAACGATACTTGCCGTGAGCCTTAACACTCATCGGACCGCATACATCAGTATGTATTATTTCCAATAAGTCAGTTGCTCGCTCCGGAGAACGGAGTCTTAGTCATCTTGCCCATGAGGCATGGTTCGCAAGCATCAAGTGATTCATAATCAAGTGATTCCAAAATTCCATTAGCATGGAGTTTCTTCATGCGCTTTACACCAATATGACCTAAACGACAGTGCCACAAATAAGTTGCACTATCATTATTAACTTTGCATCTTTTGGTTTCAATATTATGATTATGTGTATCACTACGATCGAGATCCAACAAACTATTTTCATTGGGTGTGTAACCATATAAGGTTTTATTCATGTAAACAGAACAACAATTTATTCTCTTACTTAAATGAATAACCGTATTACAATAAACATGATCAAATCATATTCATGCTCAACGCAAACACCAAATAACACTTATTTAGGTTCAACACTAATCCCGAAAGTATAGGGAGTGTGCGATGATGATCATATCAATCTTGGAACCACTTCCAACACACATCGTCACTTCACCCTTAACTAGTCTCTGTTTATTCTGCAACTCCCGTTTCGAGCTACTAATCTTAGCAACTGAACTAGTATCAAATACTTAGGGGTTGCTATAAACACTAGTAAAGTACACATCAATAACATGTATATCAAATATACTTATGTTCACTTTGCCATCCTTCTTATCCGCCAATCACTTGGGGTAGTTCCGCTTCCAGTGACCAGTCCCTTTATAGTAGAAGCACTTAGTCTCAGGCTTAGGACCAGACTTGGGCTTCTTCACTTGAGCAGCAACTTGCTTGCTGTTCTTCTTGAAGTTCCCCTTCTTTCCTTTGCCCTTTTCTTGAAACTAGTGGTCTTGTCTACCATCAACACTTGATGTTTTTCTCGATTTCTACATTCGTCAATTTCCGCATTACGAAGAGCTTGGGAATCATTTCCGTTATCCCTTGCATATCATAGTTCATCACGAAATTCTACTAACTTGGTGATGGTGACTAGAGAATTCTGTCAATCACTATCTTATCTGGAAGATTAACTCCCACTTGATTCAAGCGATTGTAGTACTCAGACAATCTGAGCACATGCTCACTAGTTGAGCGATTCTCCTCCATCTTTTAGCTATAGAACTTGTTGGAGACTTCATATCTCTCAACTCGGGTATTTGCATGAAATATTAACTTCAACTCCTAGAACATCTCATATGCTCCATGACGTTCAAAACGTCTTTGAAGTCCCGATTCTAAGCCATTAAGCATGGTGCACTAAACTATCAAGTAGTCATCATATTGAGCTAGCCAAACGTTCATAACGTTTGCATCTGCTCCTGCAATAGGTCTGTCACCTAGCGGTGCATCAAGGACATAATTCTTCTGTGCAGCAATGAGGATAAACCTCAGATCACAGATCCAATCCGCATCATTGCTACCAACATCTTTCAACACAATTTTCTCTAGGAACATATCAAAATAAACAGAGGGAAGCTACAACACGAGCTATTGATCTACAACATAATTTGCAAAATACTACCAGGACTAAGTTCATGATAAATTTAAGTTCAATTAATCATATTACTTAAGAACTCCCACTTAGACAGACATCCCTCTAATCCTCTAAGTGATCACGTGATCCAAATCAACTAAACCATAACCGATCATCATGTGAGATGGAGTAGTTTTCAATGGTGAACATCGGTATGTTGATCATATCTACTATATAATTCACGCTTGACCTTTCGGTCTCCGTGTTCCGAGGCCATATCTGCATATGCTAGGCTCGTCAAGTATAACCCGAGTATTCTGCGTGTGCAAAACTAGCTTGCACCCGTTGTAGATGGACGTAGAGCTTATCACACCCGATCATCACGTGGTGTCTGGGCACGACGAACTTTGGCAACGGTGCATACTCAGGGAGAACACTTCTTGATAATTTAGTGAGAGATCATCTTATAATGCTACCGTCAATCAAAGCAAGATAAGATGCATAAAAGATAAACATCACATGCAATCAATATAAGTGATATGATATGGCCATCATCATCTTGTGCTTGTGATCTCCATCTCCGAAGCATCGTCATGATCACCATCGTCACCGGCGCGACACCTTGATCTCCATCGTAGTATCGTTGTCGTCTCGCCAAGCTGGTGCTTCCACGACTATCACTACCGCTTAGTAATAAAGTAAAGCATTACATCGCGATTTCATTGCATACAGTAAAACGACAACCATAAGGCTCCTGCCAGTTGTCGATAACTCGGTTACAAAACATGATCATCTCATACAATAAAATTCAGTATCATGTCTTGAACATATCACATCACAACATGCCCTGCAAAAACAAGTTAGACGTCCTCTACTTTGTTGTTGCAAGTTTTACGTGGCTGCTACGGGCTTAAGCAAGAACCAATCTCACCTACGCATCAAAACCACAACGATAGTTTGTCAAATAGACTCCGTTTTAACCTTCGCAAGGACCGGGCGTAGCCACACTTGGTTCAACTAAAGTTGGAGAGACAGTCGCCCGCAAGCCACTTGTGTGCAAAGCACGTCGGGGGAACCGGTCTCGCGTAAGCGTACGCGTAATGTTGGTCCGGGTCGTCTCGTCCAACAATGCCGCCGAACCAAAGTATGACATGCTGGTAGGCAGTATGACTTATATCGCCCACAACTCACTTGTGTTCTACACGTGCATATAACATCAACATAAATAACCTAGGCTCGGATGCCACTGTTGGGTTTCGTAGTAATTTCAAAATTTTCCTACGCACACGCAAGATCATGGTGATGCATAGCAACAAGAGGGGAGAGTGCTGTCTACGTACCCACGCAGACCGACTGCGGAAGCGTTGACACAACGTAGAGGAAGTAGTCGTACGTCTTCATGATCCAACTGATCAAGCACCGAAACTACGGCACCTCCGAGTTCGAGCACACGTTCAGCTCGATGACGATCCCCGGACTCTGATCCATCAAAGTGTCAGGGAAGAGTTCCGTCAGCATTACGGTGTGGTGACAATCTTGATGTACTACAGCAGCAGGGCTTCGCCTAAACTCCGCTACAGTATTATCGAGGAATATGGTGGCCCGGGGCACCGCACACGGCTAAGGAATAGATCACGTGGATCAACTTCTGTGTTCTAGGGTGCCTCTGCCTCAGTATATAAAGGACTAGAGGGGGGAGGCTGGCCGGCCAAGGTGTGGCACGCCAGGAGAGTCCTACTCCCTCTGGGAGTAGGATTCCCCCCCAATCCTAGTTGGAATAGGATTCGCGGAGGGGGAAAAGAGAGAGAGGGGGCCGGCCACCTCTCCTAGTCCTAATAGGACTAGGGGAAGGGGGAGGCGCGCAGCCCATGTAGGGCTGCCTCTTCTCTTTTCCACTAAGGCCCATCATGGCCCATTTAGCTCCCAGGGGGCTCCGGTAACCTTCCCGGTACTCCGGTAAAATCCCGATTTCACCCGAAACACTTCCGATATCCAAACATAGGCTTCCAATATATCAATCTTTACATCTCGACCATTTCGAGACTCCTCGTCATGTCCGTGATCACATCCTGGACTCCGAACAACCTTCGGTACATCAAAATGCATAAACTCATAATATAACTGCCATCGTAACCTTAAGCGTGCAGACCCTACGGGTTCGAGAACAATGTAGACATGACCGAGACACGTCTCCGGTCAATAACCAATAGCGGGACCTGGATGCCCATATTGGCTCCTACATATTCTACGAAGATCTTTATCGGTCAGACCGCATAACAACATACGTTGTTCCCTTTGTCATCGGTATGTTACTTGCCCGAGATTCGATCGTCGGTATTCCAATACCTAATTCAATCTCGTTGCCGGCAAGTCTCTTTACTCGTTCTGTAATACATCATCCTGCAACTAACTCATTTAGTTGCAATGCTTGCAAGGCTTAAGTGATGTGCATTACCGAGAGGGCCCAGAGATACCTCTCCGACAATCGGAGTGACAAATCCTAATCTCGAAATACGCCAACCCAGCATGTACCTTTGGAGACACTTGTAGAGCTCCTTTATAATCACCCAGTTACGTTGTGACGTTTGGTAGCACACAAAGTGTTCCTCTGGCAAACTGGAGTTGCATAATCTCATAGTCATAGGAACATGTATAAGTCATGAAGAAAGCAATAGCAACATACTAAACGATCGGGTGCTAAGCTAATGGAATGGGTCATGTCAATCAGATCATTCACTTAATGATGTGATCTCGTTTAATCAAATAACAACTCATTGTTCATGGTTAGGAAACATAACCATCTTTGATTAACGAGCTAGTCAAGTAGAGGCATACTAGTGACACTCTGTTTGTCTATGTATTCACACATGTATTATGTTTCCGGTTAATACAATTCTAGCATGAATAATAAAAATTTATCATGATATAAGGAAATATAAATAACGACTTTATTAATGCCTCTAGGGCATATTTCCTTCAAGAGCAAAACCCGATCTACCTTCCACCCAATCGATTTGTGTTCTCCGCTCAATTTCTCTTCATCAACATTGTTACTCTTGAAGCTTGAGGCGGTAGAGGTCATATTCGGAAACTTCTTTGCTTGGTGTGCTCCGATAAGTTTGTAAAGGTGTGGTAGTCACCTTCAAGACCATGTTGTGTGATTTGGGGCTCATAATTGGGGATGACTCGAAGTCTCAGACAAAGAATATGGTGAGTCACTTGGTGACACCCTGGAGCTTTGCCTTCAGCATTGCTCCAAGAAAGAACTCCCCAAGGAGCTTGAACTTCGGATAAAATTTGCGTCCTTGACTCACCTATGGTTAGTCCTTGGTCGCACTTTACTTGCCTTGTATGCATGCTTATTGGATCGCTAATAAGATTATTGCCTAGAATACTCCGCTTTGAGCTTTCTTGCCATATAAATTGTGTTCACCTAGTTGCATATCTAAGTAATCTACTTTTTTCCATGTTGCTGAAGTTAAGCTTAAAATTTATAGTTCCCTACTCACTCTCATGTAGTCGATTGTATCGATCCTTTCAGCTTCCACGTATCCACAACTACATTGTAGATATCACAAGGCTTGACTCGATCGTATTGTGATGACAAACTAAGGCCTCCTCTGGTTTGTAGGATTTCTATATGAAAATAAACATTAACCTAGACTCAATGAAAAAAATCCTATGATGTGAACTAAAGGGCATCTCCTTTCCTTTTTCTATTCATGGAATCTCAAATACATGTTATCTCATTTCCTATGACTTTCATATGCCTTTTTTGGCACTGCTAGGCGCCGGCTCACCGGCCAAAATTTTGGCTGATCGGCTGCCTAGTGTTCGATCGAGCACGCTTTAAGGGCCCCGATTAGCGCACAGGCTAGGCGTGCCGTCTTCCTCCCTCCCCACACACTCTTGAAAAAAAGGACGGCCCACGGTGTTCGCCGGCCACCTCGCGCTCGCCCTGTGCTCTTCATACGTAGCTTTGTCGCCTGCCAGACGCAGCTACGTACGCCCTTGCCCCCTTCCTCCCCCTACCCGCTTGCCCCTCCCCTCGCCCCTCTTGCCCCTCCCTCGCCCCGCTTGCAACTTCGGCATGGATGTTGGTACCTCCGTCGATTGATGATTGCAACACCCTGTCCCCTAGCTCACCCATCGACGTCATAGCACCTCCATGCCGTCGCCTACGGCTCGCACCATCGTCAACATGTTGCGTCGGTTGAAGCTTTTTTCACGCTGGTTGAAACTTTTCCCACCGTTTGAAGCTTTTTTCCACATCGATTGAAGCTTTTTCCATGGTTGAAGCTTCCTCCCTCGCCGATCGAAGCTTTTTCACGCCGGTTGTAGCTTTCCCTATTATTGAAGATTTTTTTCCACACCCATTGAAGCTTTTTCCATGAGTTTGAAGCTTTCTCCTTCGCTGGTTGAAGCTACTTTACACAACGGTTGAAGCTTTTGCCGCACTAATAGTTGGTGAGTTCCAGCAAAAAATTGCATCTCAAATCAACCAACCCTTGCAGCTCTCCCAAACACCGGTTGCAGCTCCAATGTGCACAGTTACAACTTTGTCATCGAAGAGCGTGGCTGAGTGCTACATGATCGCAGCTCACCGCCGGGCGGCATTGCTGGATGCAGCTTGACCAACTTCTGGTTAAAGCTCCGCCAACCGTTGGTTGCAACTCCCGTGGCCCCTGATTTGTCGCTGAGTGTGGCGCCTCAAGCTGGAAGGAAATCACGGCAGCTTGTCCATAGCCATAGCATTGGGTGCTTTTCCCAGGTGAGTTGCGTTTCGGGAGAAAGAAGAAGGCGGTGGAGCAGAGAGATAAAAAGGGCAAGAGGATAGGAAGCAAAATGGGACGACTCAGCTGGACAGGTCGCATGGTACGTGTGGCCCCACAGTGCTCGCGTCGCTAGTGAGGCGACCGGCCCAAGTTTGGACCGACGTGTAGACGTGAACCATTTTCCTATTATTTTTGTATCCTATGAACTGAAGGAGGCCTAAACATGTACGAATAGACTTCCTCACCAAACACCATGCAAAGTTTTTTTAGTTTTGAGGGGACCTTAAAATTCACAACCGCCTCCACTATGTCCTACTTGTTTTGGTGTTTGGATTCTCCACTCTATGCTGCAACCAACCTTTCCTAAGGATTTTTATTTTTGAGAATGTAAGTTTTTCTATATTTTTGGTTAGGGGAGCCATTTTACCCTTCTGCCGTTCATACATTCAGCCTGGATTTTTTTGAGGGAAATAGCCTTTATTCATTCAAAAACCACATTCAGTGGGATACAAGATTGGTCATGAGGCTGGCTAAGCCAAACATGACGACCAAAAGCTAAACTTAAAGCAAATCTAGCTAACTTATGAGCTTATGACATGACGACCTTCAAAAGAAAAATTACATTGGAACGATAATGATCTGGACTTTATTTCAGAGATGATCGAACCATAGGAGCCTTTGTATCCTCTTGTTATGTCACCAATGACCTGCTTGCAATCTGAAGCCACAACCATTCGCTGAATATGAAGATCTTCCGCTAGGGTAATAGCCTCCCGGCATGCAATAGCCTCAAGTGTGGTTGGGTCCCAAATCCCCGCGATGACCAAAGCTGAGCTCCCCAAGAAAATACCACTGCTGTCCCTGCAAATAGCTACCATCGTTCCCCCTCTATGTGTCCGTACAGTTGCATCAACATGGATCTTGGCATAATTTGCTGGAGGAGCCTTCGGTCTTTGCCTGACCGTATTAGTGTTTGTTGTCCTTTGGCGGACAGGCTTTGGAACTCTCACTGCTTCCAGGTCGGATATGAAGCAGGTAATGAATGTGTGTGTTGCATGGGGGGGGGGGGTTGAAAGATTGCCTCGTGTATGGCCTTTCTTCTCGACATCCAAATTGCCCAAAGTGTTACTAAGAGGAGAACAAACTTTTCATGTGAAAGCGCAACAAGAAGGCTAAACAACCAGCTCTTCGCCCTCATTTCTGTCGTAGCAACCAGTGTACTCCCTAGTTCCTCATCCACCAGGGCCCATGTGCATGTCAAAACGGTGCACTCCAAAAGTGAATGCCGCCATGAATCCACTGTGCCGTAGAAGCTGTAGGTGCTTGAGTTTGTCATATGGCGGTGCGCTCTGACATCCTCCGTAGGTAGCGACTGTTTCGACAGTCTCCACAAGAACACACATACTTTTGCCGAGACCTCCGTCTTCCATAACAATTTCCATGACCCCTCCTCGGCTCGAGCTGATGAAGATCCAGTCGAACCCTCCAACCATGCTTCCCGTCGGTTCCTCGTCGTGATGAGCATGTTGTAGGCCGACCGAACTGTAAATTGGCCACTCCTGTCGTGAGCCCAGCTCCAGAAGTCCGGCATGTTCATAGTGCATATTGGTATGTTTGATATCACACTGACGTCAAAAGGCATGAAGGTGGCATCTAGCAGTTGTTTATTCCATGTGGCATTAGTGATGTCGATAAGATCGGAGACCCTCAAAGGCGGGTTAGCTGAGATACACCCGTATGGTCTCATCATTTCCTCGCGGGGTAACCAATTGTCCTCCCATATGTATGTACTCTCTCCATTTCCTATACGTTTGATCAAACCTTGTTTCAAGGTGTCCCGACCCTCAATAATGGCCCTCCATATCTGACTAGGCTGACTCCCCAACGTTGCATGCAGGATCGAAGTATGGGGGTAGTAGATGCTCTTAAGCACACGGGCACTCAGAGACTCTGGGTCCTGTAGCAAGCGCTACGCTTGTCTTGCCAGCATCGCGAGGTTAAACAACTCAAAGTCTTTGAACCCCAGTCCTCTAATACTCTTAGGCTGCGTCATTGCTTTCCATGATACCCAATGAGGCTTTCGCTGCCCATTAGTGCTTCCCCACCAGAACTTCCTAATCAACATGTTTAAGTGCTCGCAAAGTCCTCTTGGAAGCTTAAAACAAGACATTGAGAAGACAGGTATTGCTTGCGCAACTGCTTTGACTAACACTTCCATCCCTGCCATTGACATTGTCCGCTCCATTCAGCCTTGAATTTTGCTCCACAACCTATCTTTGAGGTATTTGAAAGCACCATTTTTCGAGGTCCCGACATCTGACGGCATACCCAAATATTTCTCGTTCAGCGTTTCATTTGGGACGTTTAGAAGTCCTTTAATCTCATTTCGGACACTTTCCGGAACCCCCTTGCTAAAAAATATTGATGATTTAGCGTAATTTACTCTCTGACCTATTGCTTGACAGTAGGTTTCCAGCACTTGGTTCACCTCGGTAGCACCCACATCATTTGCCTTGAAGAACAGCAGGTTGTCATCAGCGAATAGAAGATGGTTAACTCGTGGTGCCGTAGCTGCCACCTGCACCCCTCTCAAATTCGATGACTCCCCTCTTGACTTTAAAAGGCACGACAGGCCCTCTGCTGCTATCAAAAACAAATATGGAGATATCGGGTCACCTTGCCGGATCCCTCTTGACGGTTTGAACTCCTCAAGCTTCTTCCCATTAAACATGACCGAGAAGTTTACTGAAGTAACAAGACTCATAAAAAACTCAACCCAATTGCTTGTGAATCCCAGCTTGAGCATCATGGCACGTAGATAGTCCCATTCTACCCTGTCATATGCCTTCATCATGTCCAGCTTCAGAGAACAAGACTGGTTTTTCTTTGCCTTATTCCTCTTCATGAAATGCAAGCATTCATAGGTAGTTATTGTATTATTAGTGATTAACCTGCCTGGAATAAATGCTGATTGCTCATCAGAAATTATATCTGGAAGGATTTGCTTGAGCATGTTGGAAATAACCTTGGAAGCGATCTTGTACAACACGTTATAGAGGCTAATTAGGCGAAACTGTGATAGTAAGGTGGGGTTTTTTACCTTTGGTATGAGGACCAACACAGTATCATTAATGCATGCTGCCGATTCGGTTCCCTCAACAATCTTTAGCACTACTTTCGTCACATCATCCCCACAGACCTCTCAGTGCCGCTGAAAGAAATGTGCCGGGAACCCATCAGGGCCCGGTGCCTTGATGGGAACATTTGGAACAATGCTTGTTTGACCTCCTGTTGAGTATATGGTACATTAAGGATCTCATTAACAGCTGGAGTGACCTTTGTTGGGACTGTATCAAGTACTCGGTCCATGTTTTGTACCCCTTCTGAAGTGTACAAGTTTTTGTAAAACTCAGTGGTCAACGCTTCCATCTCTGCCCTGTCCTCTTTGATCGTCAGCACGTTGAAGTGATTTTATCTGTTTTTTCCGGCACCGTCGGTTCGCCCTCAAATGGAAAAAATAAGTGTTTTATCCCCATGAGTTAACCAATCAAGACGTGCCCTCTGGCGCCACAACATTTCCTCACGATAGAATAGTTCAATCAATCTATCTACAACCTTTGTTTCCTCATGCGTCGGACCGGATCTTCCTTGGGTAGAGCGCAGGTACTCCAGGCGGGCCTTTAATTGGTTGATCTCTTTTTTAACCGAGCCAAAGTGGGTGCGATCCCAGGCCGACAGGTCCCCTGCAAGATTCCTGAGCTTCTCGTGCAGCGAGACCGCAGTTTCCGTTGGTTGCATGTTCCATCGGTGGCTGAAAGTGGTGAATAAAGAATCCTCCCTCTCCCACATCATTTCATATTTAAAAGGTCTGGGACCCGCAGTGCATGCATGCAACTCACATAACATGAGAAGGATTGGTGAATGATCTGATCCGGCTGCGTTTTAATGGGTTAGGGACGTAGATGATAAGGCCAAGAGCCACTCAGGGTTTACAAGACACCTATCCAGCCTCACCCTTGTATACGTGCCTCCCGCAACCTTTTTTTCGAACATCCAATCCGTTCCAGTGTATCCAATATCTGTCAGGCCGCATGAGTCAACCACTTCTCTGAACGCTTCAACTTGAGCTTGACTCCGGGTTCTAACTCCGTCATGTTCACGGATATGTAAAACTTCATTAAAGTCACCTATTACCGACCATGGCCTATTCCGTATTTCATCTATCCCCCGTAGGGTATTCCACGTATGATATCTTTCCGGTACTTGAGCTTCACCATACACAAAGGTCACCCTGACCTGCAAATCCGCCAAACCATCAACAAGAGTATCAATATGGTACTTTGAGTAACCAGTAATTTCAACTTTTATTTCATCATTCCAGAAAATTCCAAGACCACCACTTCGTCCAGAACTACTAACAACAAAACTTTTATTGTAACCTAAAGTGTCTGCTAAGTTTTCAACTCTCGATCCCTCTATTTGTGTTTCTACACTACATAGGATAGAGGGGGCAAATTGCCTCGCTAATTCGCGAAGCTCACGAACTGTTGCGGCTTTGCCAATTCCGTGGCAGTTCCAACTTAGCAGACTCATTGCGCTGGGCGCGACCCCACTGGGAGGCCCGCCAATCACGCATCGGTGGTTTTGTTGAGGGCTAGAGCCTTACTCGCAGCAACTTCACTGGTAGATGTACTAGGCTTGTTCCTCTTCGGTTCCTGTTTGGACGAGGGACTGGCTGGAACAGTTGGTGCAGGGAGCGAGAGCATCGTTTTAGCCAGTACCGCTTGGCTTGGGGAATGTTGATCAATCATAAGAGCAGCCCCAGAAGCTACCCTTTTCCTATTCTTATCTTCCTCCTCCATAGCAACATCTTTCTCTGAATCATACTCTGAGCTTTCACGATCCTGGTTGTACATGGGATTATTTTGCATGGTCGAGCGACCTCCACCTCTACCAGTGCGGCCTCTGCCACGGCCTCCCCTAGATCCACTGCCTTCTCCCGGTCCATTGCCCGGTCCCCTGAACCAGCTCGCCTTGAGATCCTTGAACACCAACGCCTTCGCAGGGTGAATCCCGTCACCACATTTCTTAAACAGATGCCCCAAATTGCCGCACACAACACACCAACCAGGCAATCTCTCATAGTTTACCCTGAAGATGACTCGCTCTAGGGAGTCCTTCTTTCTGATCACAAGTGAAACAACGTTTTTGAGGGGCTTTGTGACGTCAATTCTCACCCGGACACGCATGAAGTTACCTTCAAAGTCGTGCGATTTAGGTTCAGTAAATATGAATTCGCCCACTGTCGATGAAAGAGCCTTTACTTTGGGGAAGTATCCGTCTGGTAGGACGTGGATCTGGATCCATATGTCAATTTGTTCAGTTCAATCAATGAAGGCTTCGTGAACCCATCACACGGTGCAAGGACCACCGCCTTTCCCTTAAAATTCCACGGTCCTTCTTCCATCACTCTTTCCCAATCACCCAGACAAGAGAATTGCAATGTATAGAGATTACCCTCAAGCGGCGTGATCTACACCTCTTGCGCCAGATCCCAGGCCACCCTCATGTTCTCATAGAACCAATATTGGTTGTAGGATTTGTCGGAGTGTACCCTGGCGATCGCCATCCAGCGGGTCGCCTCCGCCGGCAGCTCGCCTTACTCCACCACCACATCCTGCAGTTCATCCTCCTTAAGCCCAAGCTCCGCCATCATTGCTTCGAGATCGGATTTGGCTGTTCCCGAACTTGACGCAGAAGAACCCATGATGCCCTAGCCCGAGGTTGTTTAGATCCGCGGGCGGTATGAACCCTAGCGCCGTCGCCAATCCCCCGTCGACTCCGAGGCCCCAAGACACCAAAGATCACCGGAGGGGGTAGAACGGTAGGGGAGAGAAGTCTCTACGGGAGGCCAGCCGCCATCGCCGAGAGTAGGAAAAACCCTAACGAGAGGGGAGAAGTTTCTTGATTGTTTTCATTCAGCCCAGATGAAAAGAAAAAAACAACCCACAACTGACCTAACAGGCCTTGTAGTCTAGTCATATGGGCCGAACACCGTTTCATTCCAAACAATAATTCCGAGCACCGGTCCAGCCCTAAAATAAAGGGGAGCGTCCAGCCCCATTAAAGAAACTGAAAAAAATCGCCGGGGCGCGTGCTCGGTAGGGCAGGGTGGGGGGTCCCCGATTTCAAATGCCTCCCCATTCCACGCCCAAAAGGGGGAGAAGAGACGAGCACCCGCACCCCGTGAGGTTTCCGTTTGTCCACTCCTGCTGCCGCTGCTGCTCGCGCCCGCCGCCACCGCCGCCGCCGCCGACTCGAGGAGGGAGGCCGTGGATGGAGATCGCGCGGTCCGCCGCCGCCGTGGGCTGCTCCAAGGAGCACCAGAGGATCTACGCCGACTGGTTCGCCATCGCCGACCCAGGTGCGTGTTCTCGCAACCTTCGCCGTTCCCACCACCAGCGCCCCCAAATCGAAGGATTGGGAGGGGATGGCCGACGCTTTGCTGATTCTCCGGTGGCCGCGTCCCCGGCTGTCCCTGCAGATGGAGACGGGCGCGTCACGGGCGCCGACGCCACCAAGTTCTTCGCCATGTCCGGCCTCTCCCGCGCCGACCTCAAGCAGGTGAGTGAACCGGCCGCCGATACCCCGAGTTTTGCCGCTGGTGGATGGGAGTCTAACTAGTCCGTTGTCGGTCGATTCAAGGTCTGGGCGATTGCTGACTCCAAGCGTCAGGGGTACCTCGGCTTCGGCGAGTTCGCGGCTGCGATGCAGGTTTGCCCACTTTTGCCCTCACCGTTTAGTCGCGTCTGTGCTGCTGGTAGTAGGAGATGTGAGATGTGACTGTGCGGTGTTGACGGTTTCGTCTGTTGCAATCTGCAGCTCGTTTCTCTCGCTCAAGCGGGCAATGAGATCACCCAGGACAGTCTCAAGCGTGAAGGTTGGTGACACCTTGTTATGATGTGGGCTGTGAACTGCGCCTCATCTGTTTTTATTTCCGCTGAGTTCAGCTGTGTGTGATGTTTGAGCTGGATGGCTTGTGGCTGTGTTTGCAGATCTGAGTAGCTTCGATCCTCCTGTGATGAAAGGTCTTGATGAACTGCTTGCTGTAAGTTTACAAAATGTATAGATTACCCTGTGGCATTCAAGTAAATTTACCGCCTCTCACACTAACATGGTATTTTGTAATGGGTATTTCTTTTTTAGAGATCAATGGCTATTGTGAATGTAGTTCGCCCACAAGAAAATGGTAATCAGTCTGCCCCCTTTTCCCACGGTAAATCATGATAATAAAGTCCTCTATGATGCTAATCATTTCTGTTCTGTTCAGGCACCCCTCAGGTGCAAGCACCTTCTACAAACAGCTGGTTCAGTTCCAAATCAGCAAAGAAGGTACTCTACTTATGTGCAATCTTTCCATTTTCAGTAACTTTGTCATTGCAGCACATATTATTTTTCTCTCTTTGTTGTTAACTAAACCACTGTAACTTATTGAATCATCGAAGCTGTCTTTGCCAATTAGAGCATGTATTCACAGCAGTCTCTTTCTTTGGTGCTTTGTAGATTCAAACGCCTCTGACTGCTGTTACTTCTGTAATTGATGGCTTGAAAAGACTCTACATCGAAAAACTGAAGCCTTTAGAAGTTGCATACCGGTTCAATGATTTTGCCTCCCCATTGCTGGTATAGACTTCTGTTTAAACCATTGTTTTCCTATGATTTACAGATCACAATGTTCTCAACCTCATCTTCTTTCATCCTGATTGTGTTATTGAGTCATTACTTTCATGTCATTGCATTTATTCTTCCATATTTCAGACGAACAGTGACTTCGATGCGAAGCCAATGGTTATGCTCTTGGGTCAATATTCTACAGGGAAAACAACATTCATTAAGCACCTGTTGAAATCAAACTTCCCAGGTTTGGGGCTTTATTTAATACAGAAAACCTGAGTTTCATTTTTAGCCACACCATCTATTTTGGTGGTACGTTTCTCTATAACATCAGACTGCAACTTTAATTGGCCTTTCGAAATGCAGGAGCTCATATCGGACCAGAGCCCACTACTGACAGATTTGTGGTTGTGATGGTAAGTGTTGCATGAATATTTATGTACATGCAGCAAGGATAAGAGATTTTTCAGATGATTACTGCTTGAGCATATTTACTCGGAATGCTTGCTTTTCAGTGTTAACTGAATTGTTTATGTTGATTGGAAAACATCAGCTCTTTCTTTTGTAAGAAACAAAGATGGCATACAGATATGGACCAATGACAGTAGAGTCTGTTCTGCCCAGCTTCATCAATTTTGTAGCATGATGTGAGGATTTAATACTCCCTCCGTCCCATAATATAAGAGCGTTTTTTATACTAGTGTAGTGTCAAAAACGTTCTTATATTATGGGACGGAGGAAGTAGTTGCTTTTGTTTCTATGTCAGCAAAAGCATGAATTGATGAGAGCTGTTAATAAACACATAACTTGGTAATAACCCAGGAGTTTGAGAAGTTTTTTTATCACGACGGTGTTGTGCTCGTAGTTTGCTGAAATACAATGGGACACAGAAGACAACTGCTGTTTTGTTTATCCCACTTTTCATTAAAAAATTCCTTTAGTGGCTAGAGTTTTAATACACACGTGTAAAATATTTATGCACTTTCTTTTGAGACAGGATTTGTGGCTGACATTTGACATAAAAATCTTATCAATTTGCATTCCCTATTTGCTTATATTGTTAATGTACTCGTATTTATCCCATTGATCTCTCATATTTTCCCCCCACATCAGTCAGGATCTGATGAAAGGACTGTCCCTGGCAATACAATTGCAGTCCAAGCTGATATGCCTTTCAATGGTCTTACAACATTTGGGGGCGCATTCCTATCAAAGTTTGAATGCTCTCAGATGCCACATCCTGTAAGCATTAATTGAGATACTAATACATGTGAAACAATCATTTCAGACACTGATAGCTGCCTTGTTTTTTGAAGCTACTGGATCATATCACCTTTGTCGACACTCCTGGTGTTCTCTCTGGTGAAAAGCAAAGGACCCAACGTAGTTATGATTTCACTGGTGTAACTTCATGGTTTGCTGCAAAGTGCGATGTTATTCTTCTATTGTTTGATCCTCACAAGCTCGATATCAGTGATGAATTCAAGCGTGTCATTTCTTCTTTACGTGGGAATGAAGACAAAATACGTGTGGTGCTGAACAAGGCAGACCAAGTTGACACTCAGCAGGTATATGTTTTTCTTGCAATCTACTTGTAAGTTCCTGCTATTTTTTTCCCTATGTATAACCCGGCACACATGATTATATGAAACCAAAATTTTCCCTTATGTGTGCTGCAGCTTATGAGAGTGTACGGTGCACTGATGTGGTCTCTTGGGAAAGTTCTAAACACCCCTGAGGTTATGCGTGTCTACATTGGGTAATAGTCCTCTTCTCTATAATGCTTTAAGTCTTTAGTAATATTACTTCTGGAGACTGAAGGTTGTACCAAAATGTATATTCTTGAAGACCAAAATGCAGTGTGAAACTGTGAATCCAGCACCAGGTGTAGGACTGACTGTGTGTTCATATTTTTGCATCGTAACCTGAAACTCACGTCGAAGTTAATATTTGCAGGTCGTTTAATGACAAACCTGTGAATGAATCAGCTGTTGGGCCAATTGGAAAGGAATTGTTTGAGAAAGAGCAAGAGGATCTCCTTGCTGACCTGAAAGACATACCTAAGAAGGCTTGTGATCGCCGGGTAAGTAATGTGTCATGTGTATGCAATTCTTATATGGACTGCAGAATTTCAATTTGACTGGCCCACCATTTCCATGCGTAGGTCAATGAGTTTGTGAAGCGTGCTAGAGCTGCGAAGATCCATGCTTACATAATTGGCCAGCTGAAGAAGGAAATGCCTGCAATGATGGGGAAAGCCAAGGCTCAACATCGACTCATTGACAACTTACAAGATGAGTTTGCAAAGGTACTTTCATACAAAACAGCGTCCCAAGATGAAACCAAATGAATTTCAGTTACGCCTGCATCTTGATTCATAAATTGCCTCCTTTCTGCACAATGTGCTTGCTCCATTGACGCCTGAGATGTATTGGAAACAGGTCCAGAGGGAGTACCACCTTCCGGCGGGCGACTTCCCTGACTTGGAGCACTTCAAGCAGGTGCTGGCCGGGTACAGCATCGACAAGTTCGAGAAGATGAAGCCCAAGATGGTGCAGGCCGTGGACGACATGCTCGCGCACGACATCCCGGACCTCCTCAAGAACTTCAGCAACCCTTACCAGTGAACTTGCTGCTGACCTCTCGTCAGTCGCAACTTATTCCTCAAGTGTTGTTCGTCTGCCATGACTCATGATGGAAGTAGGCAAGCGTGAGAGACCCATCGCATGTGCAAGGTTATGCCTGCCCTTTGTGCGGGAAAAGCGATAAACGTGTAACACAACGTTCAGAGACGCGTTGGCTCTTTCCTTTTGTCTTCAGTGCTGTACTGCCGTAGCCTATGCACCTTTGACAACTGTTCGGAATAGATACTTGGTGGGAGAATTCAAGATGAATGGGCACTATAGTAGGACTTGTGTTTTTTCGGGCAATTTTGGCAGAAACATACATGGATTCAAAATTGCAGAAATGAAGTTTAGAAGGAAGAAACATTTCCTGAAGAATTCCATGTGTGGCAGCAGAGCAGACGCAACCCGCCTGCTTACCATGTGTCGCTGTGTCGGCTCCCAGCAATCTCATCCACCAATCGTGCGCTTAAAATCCCGTCCCGTAGATATATAAATAAAATAAACGGCGCAACCAAGATCGACCGCACGGCACGCACCGGCAGGGCAGGCGGCAGCGTCGGCGAATATGCCCCGCTAGTGGCCGACGGCGCTACTGCCGACCGTGGCCACCACCGCGATTCCGCACCCATCCATCCATCACAGAAAGGGGCAAAAAAAATCCGTCCACCAGACAGACAGACGGTCAGTCTACCAGCGGCCGGGAGAGGGGGTACGCGTCGCGCTGACGCCGGGCGGGAACGCGGTGCGGGGAGGGGGAGGTGACGACCCGACCCCAACCCCAACCTCACCCGACCCGAGGAGGACGGGGACGTGGACGCGGTCGATTGGAATTGGAATGGAATAATAATCATAAACAAACCGACGCGACGCCCGGTCGTGGGCGGGCCCGCCGCGTCAGCCGGCCAGCCCGCTGCCGACCAAACACACAAACAAGGCGCGCACGGTGGAGTCGCCGAGGGAAGGAGGCCGAGCGAGCGCGAGACGAGAGAGACCACACCAGACGAGGCGAGCGAGACCACACCAGGCTCCGCCGAGGGAGGGGAGGCGAGGCGAGGCGGCGCGATGCGGCGCGCGAGGCCGCCGCCGGGGCCGGGGCTGGAGGGCGAGGAGGTGCGGTACCGCGGGGTGCGGCGGCGCCCGTCGGGCCGGTACGCGGCCGAGATCCGCGACCCGGCCAAGAAGACCCCGATCTGGCTCGGCACCTTCGACTCCGCCGAGGCCGCCGCGCGCGCCTACGACGCCGCCGCCCGGAACCTCCGCGGCGCCGCCGCGCGCACCAACTTCCCCGCCTCCCCCGCCGCGGCGCCGCCGCGCGCGCCGCCCCCCGCCCCCGTCGCCGCGCCGGCGACGATGGCCGCGGCGGCCACGTCCAGCCACAGCAGCACGATCGAGTCCTGGAGCGGCGGGAACGTCCCGCCCACCAGCGTCCTCTTCCGCGCCGCCGCGATCGGCGCCCCGGCCATCGAGGAGGACTGCCGCAGCTACTGCGGCTCCTCCTCGTCCGCGGTGTGCGAGGACGGCGCGTCGGGGGGCGCCGCCGCGGCCGCAGACGAGGCCGCCGCGCCGCCGCGCCCCTCCTCGTCCTCGCTGCCCTTCGATCTGAACCTGCCGGACCCCGCGGCCGCCGCCGACGAGATGGACTGGCGCTGCGACACGCTGCTCCGCCTCTGATCGGCCTCCCGCCTGCTGCTTCGGATGCGTCACCTCCCTCCCCCTTCCCGCTCCCGGACTAACGCGGCGGCGCGGCTGCCTACTGCGAAGTGCTTCTTCTACTATCTCGATAGAATTGGATTTTTGGTCTCCGTTTTACTACCACTCAAGTTCTGAATATCTGATACTCTGCCTTATGTGATAATGTGAATAAGCTCATCATCATCATATCATCATGTAATCCACGGGAAATAGACTGATAATTTTTGCCATCTTTCTGTCTTCTTACTTGTGTATCATCCACGAGTTGCTGCCTCTGCTATTTTGCTATAGTATCGATTAATTAGATGCCTAATGGAAGAAAGCAAGAGGAAATTTACATGAACTTGTGTGAACTGGGTCATTTGCTTTCCGATATTGTTGGCTGCTTATCGAGAGGTTTGGCACCTGAAACAGTGTATGATTTTGCTGTTCTGTATCTGTGCATTATGCAGCATGGCCGGAAAGCTTTTGGCCTGTGGCCTTCCTGCCGACACGATAAGCCATCGATGTGCACCACAAGATTTTCAAGGAGTTTGGATCATAGCGCTACTCTGATGCGTGTATGCTCTTGAGCAAATCATCACACTAGAAGAAGAACCCAAAATCGAGCAGCAGATGCAGGGCTCGGCTCTGGATCTCTGTGTGTGGTTTCCCATTCTGTTGTTGCTCCTGTCTCTCGAGGTCCATATTTATCCATGGTGCTAATCTCTGCTAAGTGTTGAGGTCAGATGTACTCTACTACTGTTCTTTGGGCAAGGATTAGCACAAGAGCAGGATGTCGTCAAAGTGGTGCCGCACGGTAGAAATGGCTTTGATGATCTTCATTTCTGAGTTCCAGACCTGTCGAACATGGGTGGACGCCCGGTTTGGAGAGAAAAATTAACGGCGATCATAGCCCTAATTAAGGCGATCTCCTAAGTTCCAGACCTGTCGAACAGAAGTACAACTACAACGTCCCTACTTCTTCGTTCACATTTGTTTTGAGGGTTTGCTTGTTTTGACAAAATAAAAATGTTCAAGCTTAGAAAGTAGAGCTCCTATCCTGTAGTATAAGGCGTGGGATAGCGAGTAAACGCGGATGCGGCGCTGTGCTGGGCTAGCCAAAATCCCAGGTACCGCTCACCGTGGACCAAAGATTGCCCGGGGCCATTTTTATTTCAGTCTATTGGAATTTTTTATTTCAGATAAAAAATTGTTATATTCGGTTTAGATAAATGAAATAAAATACTAAAATATAGTTTTATCATTAAATTTTAAAATAATTTGTAAAGTTTCAAAATATTCAAAAATTTAAAGGTGGTCAAATTTTTACTAATGTTCGACTTCAATAAAATATTTTCTTGTTTAAAAAATCTTTATATTCTCAAAATTCATGAACCTTTAAATTATGGCGTAGATTTTAAAAATAACATATTTCTGATAATGTTGTGCATTTAAAGAATGTTGATAATTTTTTTAAAAGCTTTCATTAATAAAAATATATTAAAAAATCACAAAATCACAAAATATTGACGGATATTTAAAAAGTTGAATAATTAAAAAAATCTTCTTGTGCTTTGAAAAAGTTCAACAATTTTAAAGAAATGTTTTCAAATTTATAAGTTTTGACTTTTCCAACGAAAGTGCAGGAAAATAAAAAATAGTAAAATCCAAAATGGGGAGGAAAAAGAAAGAAGAAAAAAGAGGCAACAAAAAAAGGGAAACGCGAACACCAAAAAACACGAATGTGAACACCGAAAAACCTGCAAAAGCAAACAGAGAAACTGGGCCGACCCACTATAGAGTGTGGGACTTTGAAATATTGCAGGGGCATTTTTTATTGAGCAACTATTGCAGAGGATATACGTCGCCAGTACTGATTTTTATTATAGCTCGCCTGCAGCCGACTATTTTGGGCCAGCGCAATAATTTAGCGCCCACAAGGTTTGTCCCTGTGGTTTTCAAATAGGTGTTTTCACTGATATTGCATTGGCTTTTTTCTTAGGTTTTCTCTTTATTTTATATTTTTGCACACTCATATCCTGTAAAAATGTTCAAGCTTAGAAAGTAGAGCTCCTATCCTGTAACATAAGGCGCGGTATAGCGAGTAAACGCGGATGCGGCGCTGTGCTGGGCTGGCCAAAATCCCAGGATCGGTCACCGTGGAGTAAAAATGGTCCGGACCCATTTTTATTCCAGAATCTATTGTAATTTTTTATTTTAGATGCAAAAATGTTATATTCGGTTTAGATAAATGAAATAAAATATGAAAAAGTAGATTTTTATAATTAATTTTTTTTAATAAATTTTAAAAATATTCAACAAATTTGAAAGGCGGTCAATTTTTTATAAATGTTTGATTTAAATGTATATATTCTTGTTTTAAAAGTAGTATATTCTAAAAATTCATTAACTTATAAATTATGGTGTAGAATTTCAGAAAACATATCTTTTAAAAGGGAAATCTAAGTGGCACACCACATCTTCTTGGTGGAAGTACCGAACCCATGCAACTCCGTCCGATCCGCATCTGGCGGCTGTGGTTATCCGCACCTAATGCTCCCA